>NC_080403.1:17107500-17395000 GCF_030265065.1 Corythoichthys intestinalis | reverse complement strand
AGCCTCTTACAGAAGATGGCTGGTCTGAGTCCTGTCCTCCTCCTCTTTTTGTCCATAGTTATTGCGTGCGTGCGCGTGTGTGTTTAAAAAAAATCTGACTTTATAATGTTACTTTAAATGTGTTTTAATTGTATCTTCAATAAATGTGCATTCTTTTGTCAAACGCACTTAGTCATTGAGGTTAAATTTGATGTTCAGTGCTTCATTTATTTAATATTATTCAATATTATCTAAATACTGGGTGCGCGAAAAGTATTAATTTTCAGTTGAAATGGCATTAAAAAAGGTCTTAAAAGTCTTAAATTTAGATTTATCAATCCTGGGGGGACCCTGTAATCATATGTCAACTGTGTGATTAATCATGATTAATCACACCTCCCTCGGGATGAATAAAGTTGCTCTTCAGGAAAAAAAAATCTAGGAAAATACTATAATTGACTTAAAATGTGTTTTCAGATGAAATGTATGACGTATGAATGAATTAATACTTAACCAAATAGAGTTTTAAAATTTTATTTAACAACTCAGCTCGTTTGAAATAAAATAAATTGTCAGTATTATACAGAAAAGAGATTAACAGATTAAAGTGCCTCAGACTAACAATGTGGCTCAAGTACCGTTTGGCATATTGCCCAAAATTAACTGCCAACTTAAAGAGCAGACAACCACAATACAGTAACAATAGCTAGTGTTTCAAAAAATGTGTAAACAACTTGTCTGTTAAATTAAACATTTCACACAAATAAATGTAGCATTTGCAGTTTTACACTAAATGGCCTGAAAGCTGTGTGAGATTTAGAAAAAGAATAATAATTTGTCATTTTTTTGAAACAGGCCTTTCTAATATTTTCAAGTGGGAGAACTTGCACGATTAGTGGTAGACTACTTATTTGCCCCACTGTATACTGTATGTAATTTCCCTACTCTGCCGTGACACAGAATTTTAGGGCTCCCCCACCTGTCAATCCCACTTTAACCACTGATTACATGGATTTATTATGGTCTTTGGGAGGAGTAATCGCCCAAGGGTGAAAACTGTGTTATAAATTCTGAATTTGGTGTTTGAGTCTAGATATTAATATAATTGTGTATTTTATAGGATAGAAGTCTCTACGATGCAAAGCCTAACTCAAGGACAGTGTCAAGAGATTGAGAAGTTGCTTAAAAAAATGGAAGATAAAGTAGGTACATTGGCTGAAGCTTGGCAGGTATTTTCTTTATTGATCTTAACATGTCTGTCACCATCATGTCTTTGTGTAGTATGAGGATTTGCAGGAGAAGGTCAAACAAGCAGAACGGCAGCTGAAAGCTGCAGAAGCAAAGGTGACGTTTGCTATTATTAATGTTCTCACTTTATGACAACTAATAAAACATTGTTTGTATTTTAGTGCTCCTCCGTCAAGAACAAAATTGGGTGTTATCGTAAAGCAGGCGAATACCAGAAGGAGGTTTGATGATGAGGCGTTAGATCATCCGACGTTTTTCGGCACAGTTCAGCTTCTCATTTGTGTATTTCAGGTTAAAACGCTTAAGATCCAAATAGAAAAAGAGTTGGGGAGAAACATTCAGCTTGAAAAAAAGGTGATTATGGTTGCTTTTGTTTTGTTCGTGTCATAGTAAACTACTATGGAAAATCAAACGTGCATTCAATGCACGGTTGACTCTGTCTTCAGATGACCAGTCTGAACGAGGAGTCGCGCATTATGAAAATAAAGCTTGAGGAAAAAATACAGAAGCTGCATGAAGAGTTTCAAGCTAAGTCTTCACTTGCAGATGAGCTTGACAATGAGGTTACCACACGCCATATTTTGAATGCATAACAATATGAAAGTAATAAAATGACTGTTTTGCCCACAGATAAAAGAGCTGCGATTAACAACAGCTGAAGCTGTGAAGAGCAAAGAGGACGCTGAGCTCAATTGTGAACACAAAACAGCAGATGTGGTCGCACTGATGGAAAAACACAAAGTAAGCTTTTCATCTTAGAGGTGACTCCCTGCATGCTATAGCTTTAACCCAATTCAGGATCTTAACAATCAGAGTGTGCATTTGAAGGCCAGTTACGTCACAAGACTGCGCAAAGGCCTATTCCAATCCAATAAAACGAAAGTTACGTAGGTAACTACGGTTCTATTTCATCCCTGCTGACTGCCAGAGGCAGTGCTGTAAGCACTGAATGATCCCTTCGCGCATGCGCAGTGCGAGTAATAATACCAACATTGTCACCTATGACCCCAGGTTGACCCCTTAAAAAACAAAGCAAAGGTATAACTTCTGGTGTCAACCTAGATGCCGTCCCTACAGAATCTTCTCGCGTGGTCACGAGGATTCTGAGTGACCGAATGCTCTTGGGGTCATTCGGGATTCATAGATCCGTAGTTACCTACGTAACTTTCGTTCTATTTCATCCCAGCTGACCGCCAGAGGCGGTGCTGTAAGCACTGAATGACCAATACCAGCGGGGTCACGAAGAATCCCCAACACAAACTGCATAGGGATCCGAAGACCACGCCCAGTGGGCGGGAGGAGGTGACATTAAAAATTAGTAAACCCCGAAGAAGGAGCCAGGCCCTGACCATGAGGTAGCAGCCACTCCCTCGAGGCAGCCCAGGAAGCAGCAATGCCCCAGGCAAAATGACAGCACGTCCCAGATGGCAGGGGGCGTCTGATAAGAGCAACAATTGGATCCACGACCCAACGAGGGAGGCGCTGCCTGCAGAGGGCAGATCCCCTGCCAAGAACCCCATAGCAGGCAAAAAGGCGTGAAGACCCATGAAAACCCGTCACAGAGTCCCCACAAAACCCCAGGGCCCCGGCCGGGCATAACAGCCCCGGCCCGACACCGCCCACCAAAAATAAGCAAGGTGTAAAAGGCCGAACGCAGTACGAGTCAGCCAACACTCAGGGCACAAAGGCAACGCCAGGCCACAGCGCGACACCCGAGCCCCCAAAGTGCAAAAACATGCACGACGGCCAACCGAGTGCGCGAGCAACACGCCGACACGCCAAGCAGAGGCAACGGTCAGCGGGAACGGCGCCTAGTGGGCTACCCACAGAGGGCCGGTCGCAGCCAAAGGCTAGAAGGGGGGCGGCACAACAGCCGAGCACCGACCGCAGACCCCAAACTGGGGCACGAGGACACCACCGGGGCAGAGCCGCAGGGCCCCCATGAGGAAAAGAGAGACCAGGCTGTGGCTCCCTACAGAGCCACCAGAGACCCTGGCGAGAGGAGCAGAGAATGCAGCAGCTCAGACCTTGAGGGGGGGTGTAGAACGACCCAATCAAGGAGAGGCAGCAACAAGTCTAGAACAATGGGGACAAAACAGCACACATCCCCACGGCCCGCACGCCACGCTACAAACAACCACCACCGACCAGTATACTGAAGCCAGATGGAGGGCGTCCAAAAGCGTCCATCAGACGGAAACCGAGCAGCCGCCAATCAGCGAGCCGGTCACCACCAGCGGCCAGACACGCCGGCGGAGACGGCGAGGACCGGGACGTGACACCAGGTCCCCAACTGGGACAGCAGGGGAGGCCATAAAAATCGCCGAAAGACGGCCAAAAAAGGAGCCACAGGCTGCAACAAGTGCCCCTCCACCAGGACCCTCAGAAGCGGCAGCCAGACCAGAGGGAGAGGCAGCCGGGAGTGTGCCCAGCGCGTCCCGACTGAGCGGGCCGGAGCGCACCCTACAGAAAACCAGAGAGGGCAGTGGTTCGACTCCTGGGAGACTAAGAGAACGACCCCAACCCGCCGAACACACACCAAAAGTGTGCACCACACCGGGACGGAGGCTCCAGACCCCCGGTGGTAGACTACGGCGGGATAGGGCACCGGCAAACAGAACATCAGGCCGGGAAGAAACGAGGCCAGCAGCCCCGCAAGGGGAGGGGCCAGCCACACAAGAGACTAACAGACCCCGTGCCCCCGGCGAACAGCACAGTGCACCACGGCGGCATTGTCCGTCCGCACAGCACAAACCACCCCCGCAGGCACGGGCAAAAAATGCCCGAGAGCAAGGTGAGCTGCAAGCAGCCCCAGCACATCGCTGTGAACGGCGCGGCCCCGTACAGCCCAGCAGCCCCAAGCAGCCCAGCGCTGCCAACAGCATCCCATCTCGAGCGACCGGCACCGCAGTGACCAAATTGTGCCGGACAGGAGCCATACCCAACGGTACGCCCTACCTCAGGTGGACACCGTTCTGTCAAGGCAACCTCGAACCGGCGGGAGACACCGAGCCTCCGGTGAGGAGCCGTACGGCAACCAGGCGAAAGCCGGTCAGCCACCGTAGCAGGGGGCGCAATAAAAGAAGACCCGGGGGTACGACTGCAGAGAAGGATGCCAACACGCCCCTAAGCCGCAGGAAGGCCACACACTGGCACACCCGATCAACCCAAAAACACAAGAGGAGGCGCAGAGCGTCCACCCCCACGGGACAACGGAGGAGCCAACATGGCCACCACGTCCATAGATATCCCAAGGAAGGCCACCCGCCGAGAGGGGAACAAGCAAAACAGCCCCAAATCGACCCAGATGCCCCAGTGAGCCACGTGGGCAAGAACAACGGCCCTATTGGCGCACGCCCAAGCGCGCGATGGCGCACACACCAGCCAGTCGTCGAGGCATGGTAGAATCCACACGCCCGCCGGCTGGAGGGGAGACAGACACACTCCCACGAAATAGGCGAACACCCTTCGGGGAAAGAGTGAGGCCAATGGGGAGAATCCTGAACCGCCAGAGGCGAACCACGAAAGCAAGGCAGAGAAACCGCCCGCGGCGAGGAGGAATGGTCACACAAAGCCGGCGTCCCACGGGCCCACAGAAGAGAACCACTCCCCCGGGCGGCCACCCGCAGAGGTAAACATGCGGAACGGGCAAGCCCGAGGAGCCACAGGCTCGATGCCCAGATCCAGAGCCATCACCCGGCCACGACTGAAGCCACCCTGACCCGGTGGTCCACAGGGGGCCAGCGAGGAACAGTGGCACGGACCCGTGAGACAAGGCGGCTACCACCCAGGGGATCGAAACACGATCAGCCTAGGAACCGAGCCGCCGGCGGGAAAACCGATGGCCAGCCTACTGGCCTCAGTCCCGCCCCCCAGCTGTGAAGAGGCCAGGGGGGGCGGCGGGCCAAAACTGCCCGCGCCTGACGCGGAGGCAAGCGGGCAGGGGTACAAAAGGAATCAGCCGAACGACAGGAGGCCGCCGGGGACCCCCGCCCCCAACAGGGGAAAGGCGCGCCGAACGACAATGACAAAACGCAGCAGAGGGACCCACAGGGCCACCCGCAGGAGTGGCGCCCCGACGCAGGCACGACAGCCGATGCCTGGCTGTACGGGCCGCAAAAGGCCAACCCCAAGGGGAAACCACGGCAGAGCCGAAAAGACGGCCGGGTACAACCGGAATGCCATGGAGCGTCCCCGGACAGCCCCACCCAGGGGGGAACGAGCGCGGCAAACCCGGCTAAAAGCCAGAACGAGGCAGGGGGCGGACACGCGCAAGGCCGCGCCGCCGAAGCCCACCGCTGGGGCATCAACACGACCCTCGGCTAGGGCGCCGAGAGGCCAGAATAAGGCGAGCTAGGAAAGCACCGACGCACGCAGCCGGGGCCGATGGCAGCGCACAACAGTACGAAAACACCCCCCAGGGGACAATGAGCGACGCAATAGCAAGGCCAACACCCGCCATGCGGTCCATGCCGACAGCAGCCAAGACCATGCACAGCCGCCAGAGCGCGGCCAACAGCTGAGAACAGCGAGAGAGCAGCAGGAACACACCAACCAGCCCGGAGTTCCCCCACAAAGGCAGCCGAAACAGGGACAGAAAAACCTGAAGCGGTCCGCCGGTGCCGAAAGCGCCCGTCGGCGCTGAAGCAGGCCGTCGAGGCGAATCCAGCCGCAGACATGCCAACGCGCTGCGCAGCACCGCCAGCCCAGAAATGTCGGGGGAACCAGCAACAAGCCCCGCGAGGAGGAAGAAGCGCCGAGCACCAAAGACGCAACGCCTGACCACACATGTCATTATGGAACAGGGAAGCAGAACCGCCAGAGGCTGCCCAACAACAGAGGCAAGCAGCAGGGGGGGCAGCCCGCACCAACCCCCACAGTCACCGCCGGGGCCAGGGGAATGCCTGCCATAGGCAGACGCAACATTGAAGGGGGCCCAGGCCCCCGCCAGTGCGGAAGCCAGTTCCGCCCCTGAAAAATGGGCGACGGACAGGGAGGAAGCCACCCCGGAGCAAGCCCACAGCTGCAAACCCCACGCAAGAAACGTCAGACAGGTCACGGCACGGCACGCCGAACACTAGTCCGGGGCGTCACACGACCCAAGGAGGGAGCCACATGCAACACACAGGGAGAGCCCTCCACGGCCAACGCGATCGCGTTGACAATAGCTGAGGGAAGGGGGCGCGAACGCCACCTGCTCAGAAAGCGCAGCCAGGCCAGCGATATCGCCAACCCACGACACCGACCGCAAGAAGCGACGGGAATCGACCAAACACCGTGAAAGCCAGCTGAGGGAAGGTGGCGCAAACGCCACCTGCACAGCAAGCGCAGCCAGTCCAGCGAGATCGCAAACCCACGACACCAACCGCAAGAAGCAGCGGGAATCGAGGTAACGCCGTGAAAGCCCGCGCACAGCCAAAAGGCTAAGCAAGCGGCTACAGTAACCAGTGAGGCGGACGACAGCGCCGCCCCCGGAACACACGCCGGCGGCGAAAAAAGAAACAGGCGAACGCAGCCGGCAGCCACGCAAGCGGTGAGCCAGCAAGCGGGAACGAGCGAGGCGGGCGACAGCGCCGACCCCGGAACACGTGCCTGCGGGGAAAAAGAAACAGGCGAACGCAGCCGGCGGCCACGCAGCGGTGAGCCAGCCGGGATCACTCACCCAATGCCCTCAGCCGGGAGAGGGATCGCAAACGAAGCCGTCACCAGCACGGGCTGTCAGCGGCACGGGCAGTCATTCGCTCCAACGAGGAAGTACATAAACTCCACATGGCCGGATCGCTACCAAAGTGACGCAGCCTAAGGAGGGCGAATCCAACTCGCAGCTCCGACACACAGTCAAGAAGGCTTTACGCGACACAAACAACAAGGTAGCAACTGCCACGCGAGAAGAAAAAAGGGACGGCATCTAGGTTGACACCTGAAGTTATACCTTTGCAGGGGGTCAACCTGGGGTCACAGGTGACAATGTTGGTATTATTACTCGCACTGCGCCTGCGCAAAGGGATCATTCAGTGCTTACAGCACCGCCTCTGGCGGTCAGCAGGGATGAAATAGACCTCGGAGGATGAGCTTTACCCGTTCTCATGATTGGCCTTGCCAATTTGAGCTGATTTTGGAGGACACAACGGTAGCACACTCAGCAAATACCCATATTCCACAATCCGGCTAGAAGAAATCATTTTAAATGGCAGCATCTACTACGGACATGTCTTATAAATAAAAGTATTCGATCATATTTTTACTGTACGGTTTTTACTCATTTGATCGTCCAAAGCCATTTATTAAAACAAAACCCCAAAATTCAAAATGCACTTTTACTGTTTAGACATGGTTAGCTTGACACGATAAAAATGTTTGAGGTTCAGCTGTTGCATCATAAGTTTATATAATTTTAATATACATTATTTGATGTAAAAGGAAAATTCATTTTATTTTTTAAATGATGCAAGCAGAAAATACACCGAAGGCTAGACTGTCTCATTGGGTTAGCAGCAGGAGAATCCTCTGTGCAGACCCTGAATTGGCACACAACTTATGAATGCACATTCAAAAACATCCTCTATTTTGTCCTTAGAGCCAATATGACCTCGCGGTCAAGGAAAAGGATGCAGAACTTGACGAAAGGAAGAAAAGTGAAACAGAGGCGCTCGGCAGCAGGAAGTCACTGGTACTGACGATTTAAACAAGATCTGTTAAAAAAAAAAAAAAAAAAGAATAACCTAAAAACTGAAAATATCTTAAATAGGAGCTCGAGGTCACCAACCTTAAGGCAGAAAACAGTCAACTGAAGCAGCAACTCCTGACTGAGAAGGTGTTGTATTATAAATGCATTTTACTCTTGGATTACAGTTGCTAAACTATTGTGTTCTTTACTACCAGGATAATTTTCAGAAGGAGTTAAGTGATGTGAAGAAGGAATTGTCATCATTTAAAACAGATCAGCTGTCCCAACAAAGGAACAAATTGGTATGAAGTCCATTCATGAGACAAACACAGGAGCAAATATTACCTCATTCATTTTGATACTGTACATGTACCTGATTGTGTACCTATTAGGAAAGTGCTGTCAACACAAATGAAAAAGGGAGGGCTTCTAAGAAATACGTGTTTGACTTTGATCACACCAAGGTCTGTAGAAGTCTACTGGTATATAAAGCAATAATGAAAAAGCCTCAACAAGTCAGTAATTTTTCTTTTATATATATATCCATTTAAACTTGTATTTTCTTTACTGCCAGGATACCTTTCAGAAGGAGTTAAGTGATGTTAAGAAGGAATTGTCATCGCTTAAATCATCTTTGTCTTCCCAAGAAACCAACAAAACGGTACACAGTACATTCATGACACGAATATACAAGCAGTCCTCCCTTTATAAATTTCCATCCATGTACCTGAGTGTGTGTACCATCTAGGTCAGTGCCATCAACACCAATAATAAAGGGAGACACACGGATACACCAAAAACTAGAGCTGCAAAGATGAACGTGTTTGACTTCGTTAAGGTCTGTAGAAGAAACCTGATCTATTTACATACTGTCACCATCACAATGTAACATTTGGAACATATATATGTAGGAATTAGACTTTGAATCCTCAAGCCCATCAAGTAAAAGAACACAGAAGAACAAGGTAGAACCCCGATTGGTTCATTTCACATGAATCTTGCTTATCAGTAAATCAACTTTCAAATCAAGCTCAAGGACCTCCGTCTTGAAGACTTTGCTACACCGACAAGTAGGACAAAGAGGGCTGGAAAGGCAGACAAAATCCAAGTAATTGAGCAGTTCAACCGTCAAGGTGGACTCTTCAACGTGCTGATGTATTGTCTGTTTTACAGAGCTTCAGAATAAGGACGCCCCCTGTTGCTGAAAAGCAAGACAGATGGGGGAAGAGACCCATGGAGGTGAAGCCCAAGACTTACAGCCCTGATCCAAACAATATTTTGGTGAAAATATTTGTAACTCAACAGCACTACGTCATGATTAAGTGTTATTAATATCTTTCTGGTTTGGACAGAGTTTTGAAACCACGTCGGCAACCCATCGCTCTATTCCATCGTTTAAATCTAACAGATTCAAAAAGGTAAAGTAAATGATCTAAATGTTTAAGAATTATTATTCCTTTTAAAAACTGACATTGCATTTTTAACCCACCTGCAGAGCCCCTCATCCATTAAGCCACCCGCAAACTCAAAGTTCGCGGCCATGAAGAGGATTCGTGATGCTGGCTGGACCGCTACTGTTGACACTGACAAAAAAAGGAAAAAGACTCGCGACATCTTTGCATAAGTTTGCAGGGGAAAAACTATAAGACACAGTTCTCTGTTCTAACTTTAATGAGCAAATATCTTTGGTGGTAATGGGAAAATAACGGTGTTATAAGTGAAGCGGTGAGTAAAGCGGTTCAGGGTGTATTGCCATAAGCATAGGAGTAAAAAAAATTACAGTAATTTAGGTTGTAGTAGTAGAAGTCAAAGATTGGGAGTGTAAAGGTCATAGTTTTATTGTGTAGCAGCCATTGTTTGATGTTGTGGTCATAATTTGAAATATCCAGAATGTATGCTGTTGCAATAGTTTGCTATTGTATTATTATTACATACTGTTAGTCAATATTGAAGTAATGATAGTAGTGTGCAAAGACTGGGATTCACAATAGTGTATTTTACTACTCGTTATTTCTGTGATTATTTGCATGCGTTCAGAGTTCGGTAAATAAACAAAACAAACTGTCCAAATTTGTGTAATCAAATGTGAACTGTACACCTCTCAAGTTCAGTGAGAGAAATCAAAGAAGGAATGCAAAACTGAAGACAAAAAAAAAAATGTTGAATAGCATGAAAAGCTGACAATAAATGAAAATTCACAATACAGTTTATCTTAAATATCAAATCTTTATTTGATGAGCATTTGAACAAGTTGTTGATGTTAAAAAAAAACACACTTTCCTCTAACACAAGGAAAATAGGTTATACTGTGTATTGACCAAAGGCTATATGCTGTTTATACTAGTATATTGCTCATGATTGCAAAATTTAGACAATTTTAGTCCAATCACATAAATGAAACCTTTGTCATTAAAAAAAAAAAAAAAAAAAAAGTCATTTAGCGTTTGTTTTCATAACACTAGGGACATCACGCGGTGGATTTGTGTATTGCAAGTAAATACTGTACAAAATATTTGGCTACACCGAAGCAATAATGGAGTACACGGCACTATTCGCTGAACGATTTCCATCCTCTTGAATACATAAAATATTTTTGAAGTAGCCCTTAAATCAAGCGCAACAACTATTTACATTTGAAATTAATAAAATTTAAAGTTTGGTTGCTTCAAGAATACAGCTTCTTGTCGGGCCGCTGAGTACAAATTGTGATTTGTCCACTTCCATGTTGAAGTCTGACGCAGACTTTACGGTCTTTAAGGCCTATAGGAAAGGATAAAATCGAAGACAGCCATGAATTGTAATTCTAAACAAACAACAACAACAAAAAGCCATACCTTTGATTTACTACTGTTGCTGAAACACACCAAGTCGTTTTTCCTCACAAATAATTCGGACCTCAACTTTGCTTGCTTGCAGCCACCTACAGTATGACATTGCATCTTGTGTTTTACAAGGTGTCAAAGCCAGTGACGTGGTGGAGGTGGACGGGTAGTCCTCACCTGTGATCACACTCACCAAGAGACCGATCAAAATGGTCATCAATGTACCCAGGAAGGAGATGTAAAGGTAGGATAGCGAGTACCACGTGTCTGCCAATGGAGGCCTAACACTGATATATACACAGGACAGATTTCATATTCATATACAGTTCTGCTTATGGCATAAATAAGCAGTGTTTGGAAAACTTTTTTTTTAGGTTGGCAACATTCACAGCAAAACGTGTTTTATTGGTCATACTAGTGAACTGAGGTTCCACTGATTTTTTTTTTTTCACTTCTAGCCTCCTTTTGAGCCTCTTGCTCATTCATTACTCAAGCAATTACTGGGGTTACTCATAGAGCAAAGTCAGCCACCATATGAGAGAAAAATTACAACAATGAGGAAAAGGGTGGTGGGTTAAAACTGGATAATCGACTTAAGAGATACAGTGGGGCAAATAAGTATTTAGTCAACCACTAATTGTGCAAGTTCTCCCACTTGAAAATATTAGAGAGGCCTCTAATGTCAACATGGGTAAACCTCAACCGTGAGAGACAATGTGGAAAAAAAACAGAAAATCACATTGTTTGATTTTTAAAGAATTTATTTGCAAATCATGGTGGAAAATAAGTATTTGGTCAATACCAAAAGTTCATTGTGACGTAATTTGTTTAAAAAGTTTAAAATATGCGAGTGAATAATTTTTTCAAGTCGTTTTTTTTTTTTTTTTTTTTTTTTTTTTTAACTAAATATTAGACATCAATTAATGATTCTAAGCTAAAAATGACAGACATTTCGAATAATAAATATAATTACTTAGCTTCTTTTTATGGCTGGGTCGAAATAAAAGCGGTTGAACGGTGTCTGTAAACGGGGGTCTTCAGGGTAAAACGGACAAAAATAAAAAATAGTTCGGGGGCTTAATGCGCAATGAAACTGCTATGGCAGCATATAGATATATTGTTCTATCAAACACAACACTTGTTTTGGCTTAAAATACAACAGTATGACCGATGATGATAAATAGAATCCACCTGTGTGTAATCAAGTCTCCGTATAAATGCACCTGCTCTGTGATAGTCTCAGGGTTCTGTTTAAAGTGCAGAGAGCATTATGAAAACCAAGGAACACACCAGGCAGGTCCGAGATACTGTTGTGGAGAAGTTTAAAGCCGGATTTGGATACAAAAAGATTTCCCAAGCTTTAAACATCTCAAGGAGCACTGTGATAGCCATCATATTGAAATGGAAGGAGCATCAGACCACTGCAAATCTACCAAGACCCGGCCGTCCTTCCAAACTTTCTTCTCAAACAAGGAGAAAACTGATCAGCGATGCAGCCAAGAGGCCCATGATCACTCTGGATGAACTGCAGAGATCTACAGCTGAGGTGGGAGAGTCTGTCCATAGGACAACAATCAGTCGTACACTGCACAAATCTGGCCTTTATGGAAGAGTGGCAAGAAGAAAGCCATTTCTCAAAGATATCCATAAAAAGTCTCATTTAAAGTTTGCCACAAGCCACCTGGGAGACACACCAAACATGTGGAAGAAGGTGCTCTGGTCAGATGAAACCAAAATTGAACTTTTTGGCCACAATGCAAAACGATATGTTTGGCGTAAAAACAACACAGCTCATCACCCTGAACACACCATCCCCACTGTCAAACATGGTGGTGGCAGCATCATGGTTTGGGCCTGCTTTTCTTCAGCAGGGACAGGGAAGATGGTTAAAATTGACGGGAAGATGGATGCAGCCAAATACATGAACATTCTGGAAGAAAACCTGTTGGTATCTGCACAAGACCTGAGACTGCAATGGAGATTTATCTTCCAACAGGACAATGATCCAAAACATAAAGCCAAATCTACAATGGAATGGTTAAAAAATAAACGTATCCAGGTGTTAGAATGGCCAAGTCAAAGTCCAGACCTGAATCCAATCGAGAATCTGTGGAAAGAGCTGAAGACTGCTGTTCACAAACACTCTCCATCCAACCTCACTGAGCTCGAGCTGTTTTGCAAGGAAGAATGGGCAAGAATGTCAGTCTCTCGATGTGCAAAACTGATAGAAACATACCCCAAGCGACTTGCAGCTGTAATTGGAGCAAAAGGTGGCGCTACAAAGTATTAACACAAGGGGGCCGAATAATATTGCACGCACCACTTTTCAGTTTTTTATTTGTTAAAAAAGTTTAAATTATCCAATAAATGTTGTTCCACTTTACGATTGTGTCCCACTTGTTGTTGATTCTTGACAAAAAATTAAAATTTTATATCTTTATGTTTGAAACCTGAAATGTGGCGAAAGGTTGCAAGGTTCAAGGGGGCCGAATACTTTTGCAAGGCACTGTATATATATATATATATATATATATATATATATATATATATATATATATATATATATATATATATATATATATATTCATGCCCTTACAAATTGGTGACTATTCTTACAACGTCATATATAGCGCGCAATATGAAACAAAAATAAAACACAATTTTTTAAATAATATGAATTTATTGGTAATATTGTAACATATAACCTGGTGCAATCAAATAACAATATCTTCAGCTACATCATCATTACTAAAATTCAGCAGTGACTTTTCTTATAATTGTATGTAGCACTTTTGGCAATTTCTATCATATTTTTTGATGGCTACACTTCATGGCACTTCAGCTCGCAATTCAGTTTGACTTGAAGGAAGTTCGTTAGTGTGTCCAATTATAAATTAAAAAGGTCAATTGATAAAATTAGCTTACTGATGCAATCTTTGAGTCAGGAAACATTTCTTTTGCTATTCCTGAGAAGTGATCAGCAATAGGTGCGGACAAACTGTGTTCTGCAAAAAATTGGCAGAATAAAATCTCCGCTTTCGTCAATTTTCATTCTGCAGACTTCATCTTTACAACCAGTGTTGTTAATCTTACTTTTAAAAAGTAATTAATTAGTTACAAATTACTTCTCCCAAAAAGTTATTGAGTTAGTAACTCAGTTTACCTGAATGAGTAATTAGTTACTTGGCAAAGTAACTAGTGTTATCTTTCATGTTTTTTTTTTTTGTTTGTTTTTTTTTTTCATTTTTCCCAAAAAAAAAAAAAAAAAACAGTAACCTTTGCTACCGTTCAAGTTGTTAAAATTTCTCCCGTTTTTGCATTAGTTCCCTTCCTTCTACTTTCGACATGTGAAAGTTTTAAAACTGTTTCATCATTTAAAGATAGATTCAAGTCAAAATTTTGCCGATTTAGGAGTATTTTAGATTTTAAAAAATTACTTAGGTTAGCTAGGAAGGTTCACTTCAACAGAGCTATTCTGAGAAGTCTACTGCTTTAAAATGGCGGCTGTTCACCAACACCGCCAAGTCTGTCATTTCGCATGTAGTTCTATATGCATGTGATATCTAGGCATAGATTGTAGGCTGTCGGCTACAGTCAGGAAATTGGAGCCACCTAGCCTAGCATCGCGTTTGCTACGTCACAACAAACACTCTTCTCTCTCCGTTTCTCTGACTTTTCTCGCGTCATTCAACCAACGTAACGCACAGTAACACACACTGTCTCGTTGCCGAAACGGTGACAAAATCCGAACGGAGAAAAAAAAAGGTAATGCACAAAAACATACAGATTTTGAACGTCCGGCATACACATTTAAAAATCAGTGCTCACTTGTACAAATTACGCCGAAACTGTACAACTTGACAGGTATGTATATATACATATATAAATATATGCATATGTAAATATGTATTATATATTTATATTATTATTATCATTTTCTGTTGCAAGTACTTTTTTAAACATTCCTTGCCATTTTTGGTCACTGTTTTTAAATCCACCATCAATTTTTTGAATATATTTTTCTGAATCCTTAGCTGTTCAGGGATCACTAATTTTCACAAATTGGGGGATTTTGGCAGCAGTGTCAGCACATGTCACATTGTCCCTGTTGATGGTATCCTGTTTCGGCAGTTGTCTAAAACAGCATAGTTAGGGTTCGAGCACTAAGCGTGCGAAGGCCCTATTGTTTTGCAAAGGATTATTACGGCCCGAGCACTAAGCGTGCGAAGGCCCTATTGTTTTGCAAAGGATTTTTTTTTTTTTTTTTTTTTTTTCCAGGGCAAATGAAAACGGCCAATTTGGAGGCCTGAACATGCACGAAAAGTCACCAGAATTTGCACATACATGCGGCTTCGCGTAAATTTCGATAATCTTGCTTCGTTCCGAAAAAATGGCTCAGTGGCGCCCCCTTGACCCTTAAAATTTTCAAAAAGGCCTCTCCTCTCAGGTTTTCAACGTAGAGCATGAAATTTGGGGAGTAGATACCTTATGCCTAACTGCTCAAAAAAGCCTCTTGCACCCATATTCCAAATCCAACAGGAAATCGGGTATTATGGATCAAATGTGAAATTTTTATCGTTTCACAGTTGGAGTTTACATTTGGAGGCCTGAACATGCACGAAAACTCACCAAAATATGCACATACATGCAACTTTGCGTAAATTTTGATAATCTATGAACAAATTTAACAAAATGGCTCAGTGGCGCCCCCTCGAAATTTTCAAAAAGGCCTCTCCTATTAGGTTTTATCAACGTAGAACGATGAAATTTGGCAAGTCGATACATTGTGCAAAACTGCTCCAAAAAGTCTCTTGCACCCATATTCCAAACCCAACAGGAAGCCAGAAATTTTGGATCAAATGTGAAATTTTATCGATTTACATTTGAAACCTTGTCGCTGAAGGAAATAGTTGGATGGTCTT
Source organism: Corythoichthys intestinalis (assembly GCF_030265065.1). Classification (NCBI taxonomy): domain Eukaryota; kingdom Metazoa; phylum Chordata; class Actinopteri; order Syngnathiformes; family Syngnathidae; genus Corythoichthys; species Corythoichthys intestinalis. The sequence continues at coordinate 17,379,362 of NC_080403.1, read as the reverse complement.
CAAAATTGGACAGACTATTCAGGAGACATATGAGATCATAAGTTATCAAAATTTTGTGTTTTCATTCAAGGGTCGGACCTGGGCGTGGGCCCAAAGTTGGCCATTTTTGGGCAAAACACCAAATTTGGAAAATTACTGACAACTCCTTCATACAAAGTTCAATCTATTTTAAATCTGGCATGTGTGTGAGGTATCCCAGCCTGAGAAGGACTGGATTGAAAATTTACCATTTGTGCCTGGCGCCTCCTAGTGGGAACAGGAAATGCCCTTTTTTACGGGACACACTCCTCCTCTAAAGGGAAAAAATCAATCTACCTCAAACCTGCATAAGGGGAGCCTTAAGACCTAGGCTTGCAGGCCTAGTTAGGGCCCGAGCACTAAGCGTGCGAAGGCCCTATTGTTTTGCAAAGGAATTTTTTTTTTTTTTTTTTTTTTCCCAGGGCAAATGAAAACGGCCAATTTGGAGGCCTGAACATGCACGAAAAGTCACCAAAATTTGCACATACGTCCGGAAAATTGTAAATTTCGATAATTTTGCAACGTTGCAAAAAAATATAACAAAATGGCTCAGTGGCGCCCCCTTGAAATTTTAAAATTGGCCTATGACATTAGGGTCTGTCAGCGTAGAGCAATGAAATTTGGGGGGTCTATACCTTGTCCAAAACCGCTCCAAAAAAGCATTTACACCCATATTCCAAACCCAACAGGAAATTGGTTATTTTGGATCAAATATGAATTTTTTATCGATTTACAGGGTGCACATTTGAGACCTTTTCGCCGAGGGAGTTAGTTGGATCATCTTCAAAATTGGTGAGACTGTTCAGGAGACATACAAGGAGATATACAACATATCTGCGCCAAACTTCCCGTGTTTGTTGAGAGTCATACCCTGAAGGTTCTTGTAGGGGTCATTTGCATCAACTCTACAGTGCCAACTAGTGGCGACAGAAAGAAGTTTTAAAAAAGGCCTTTCCTATTGGGTTTTTTCAACATAGAGCGAGGAAATTTGGGGAGTAGATACCTTATGCAAAACAGCTCCAAAAAGTCTCTTGCACCCGTATTCCAAATCCAACAGGAAATCAGGTATTTTGGATCGAATGTGAAATTTTTATCGGTTCACAATAGGAGTTTACATTTGGAGGCTTGAATATGCACAAAAACTCGTAAAAATTTGGACATACATGCGGCTTTGGATAACGTTCGATAATCTTGCAATGTTACGAAAAAATGTAACAAAATGCCTCAGTGGCGCCCCCTTGAATTTTTCAAAAAGGCGTTTCCTATTAGCTTTTTTTAACATTGAGTGATGAAATTTGGGGAGTCGATACCTTGTGCAAAACTGCTCCAAAAAGTCTCATGCACACACATTCCAAATCCTACAGGAAATCGGGTATTTTGGATTGAATTCGAAATTCTTATCGATTTTCAGTGTGCACATTTGAGACCTTGGCACGGAGGGAATTAGTTTGATCATCCTCAAAATTGGCGAGACTGTTCATGAGACATATGGAATCTTAATTTATCAAAATGGTGTGTTTTCATTCACGGGCCTGACCTAAGGGAGGTGCCAAAGTCGTCCATTTTTTCGGCTAAACGCCAAATTCGGATAGTGACTGATAACTCCCTCATACAACGTTCAATCTCTTTTAAATCTGGCATGTGTGTGAGGTATCCCAGCCTGAACAGGACTGGATTGAAATATTACCAATTGTGCCTGGCGCCTCCTAGTGGGAGCAGGCAATGCACTTTTTTACGGGACACACTCCTCCTCTAAGGGAAAAAAAAAATCAATCAACCTCAAACCTGCATAAGGGAAGCCTTAAGACGTGTTGAGATGGCTGATGAAAATTATTGAGGTTTGGGTAAAGCAGAAAGGTCCAAAAGGAAAGTGATTATGACTGTCATCATTTTCTCTCTCCACATATTTTGAACAGTCATAACTTGGGAGACGTAGAGGGGGGCTGTCTGCCACCATCTCGACCTGCATGCCGTCCGAGTTTGCATGGTGTCCGAGTTGCGCCAAACTGCGAGGGCCCGTTCAGTCCTGCTTGCAGGCCTAGTTTTATTTATTTATTTTTCAGGGCAAATGAAAACGACCAATTTGGAGGCCTGAACATGCACGAAAAGTCACCAAAATTTGCACATACGTGCGGAAAATTGTAACTTTCGATAATTTTGCAACATTGCAAAAAAAAAAAGTAACAAAATGGCTCAGTGGCGGCCCCTTGAAATTTTAAAATTGGCCTATAACATTAGGGTCTGTCAGCGCAGAGCGATGAAATTTGGGGAGTCTATACCTTGTCCAAAACTGCTCAAAAAAATCATTTACACCCATATTCCAAACCCAACAGGAAATCAGTTATCTTGGATCGAATATGAAATTTTTATCGATTTACAGGATGCACATTTGAGACCTTTTCACCGAGGGAGTTAGTTGGATCATCTGCAAAATTGTTGAGACTGTTCAGGAGACATATGAGATCTTAAGTTTTAAAATGGTGCGTTTTCATTCACGGGTCTGACTGGGGCGTGGTGCCAAAGTCGGCCATTTTTTCGGCAAAATGACAAATTCAGTAAATGACTAATAGTTCCTTGACACAATGTTCAATCTTTTTCATATCTGGCATGTATGTGCGGTATCCCACCCTTAACACGAGTGCATTGAAATATTACCCATTAGGCTTAGCGCCCCCTAGTGAGAACAGGAAATGCCTTTTTTACGAGACAGGTTCCTCCTCCAAGGGAAAAAAATCTGTTGACCTCAAACCTGCATCAGGGGAGCCTTAAGACCTGTGTTCAGGTGCCTGATGAAAAATATTGAGGTTTTGTTGAAGCGGAGGGGTCCAAACAGGAAAGTGAAAATGACCGTCAACAATTTGTCTCGCAAAAAACTTTGAACAGTCATAACTCAGCAGATATACAACATATCTGCCAAACTTCCCGTGCTTGTTGAGAGTCATACCCTGAAGGGTCTTGTAAGGGTCATTTGCATCAACTCTACAGTGCCAACTAGTGGCAACAGAAAGGAGTTTTAAAACAGGCCTTTCCTATTGGGTTTTTTCAACATAGAGCAATGAAATTTGGGGAGTCCATACCTTATGCAAAACTGTTCCAAAAATTCTCTTGCACCCATTTTCCAAATCCAACAGAAAATCGGGTATTTTGGATCGAAAATGAAATTTTTATCCATTTGTAGTATAGTTTACATTTGGAGGCCTGAACATGCACGAAAACTCACCATATTTTGAACATACATGCGGCTTTGCGTGGATTTCGATAATCTTGCGACGTTACCAAAAAATGTAACATAGTGGCTCAGTGGCGCCCCCTTGAATTTTTCAAAAAGGCGTTTCCTATTAGTTTTTTTTCAACGTAGAGCAATGAAATTTGGGGAGTCGATACCTCGTGCAAAACTGCTCCAGCCTACTGCCTAGCGCCCCCTAGTGGGAACAGGAAATGCCTTTTTTTACTAAACAGGCTCCTCTTCCAAGGAAAAAATTATATTCGCCTGAAACCTGCATCAGGGGAGCCATAAGACATGTGTTCAGGTGCCTGATGAAAAATACTGAGGTTTGGTTGAAGCAGAAGAGTTCAACAGGACAAGTGAAAATGACTGAAGCCATTTCGTCTCACCACAAGTTTTGAACAGTCATAACTTCTACAACATATCTGCGCCAAACATCTCGTGCTTGTTGAGTCATACTCTGAAGGGTCCTGTAGGGGTCATTTGCATCAACCCCACAGCGCCAACTAGTGGCAATATAAAGTCACTCATTTTTCTAATATACTGTATGTCCAGTTCTTTTCAGGTTGGTCATTATAGTTTCAAGACCTTTTGAAATACTTATTTTACAGCCTATGTCCACATGTCTCTGTTGCCGTGACGACCCTTTATTCGCTCCTTTTTTGTAGTACTCTCTCATGTTAGGTTTTAATGAGATGATTAGAGAGGACAATCTGCCACCACCCTGACCTGCACACTGTCCGAGTTGCGCTGGATCGCGAGGGCCCGTTCAGTCCTGCTTGCAGGCCTAGTGTATTATGTATTTTGATACATACTGTTACATATTTTTAAGTGCCAGCTAAATATTCCACTTAATTATTATTATTTATTTATAAATGAATTTATTGTATAATGCTAATTATTACATGTAATAATAAACACAATAATTTTGCATTGCAAGATCACAAAAAATTCTAATCTCAATTTGCAAAAAAAAAAAAAAGATTACAGGCAGGAAAACAAGCCAAGGTCAGCACCCCAAAATTATGTAAGAACAAGTGCCAGAATCAGTTAAGATGTTATAGTAGCGTGTGGTTGTGTGTGCATTGTAAAAAAATTAATTTTTTTAAAAAAAAGAGATAATTAAAAAAAAGGTTCTTTAAATATTAGCAGCTGCCAAAATTTCACCATTAAAAAAAGGAAAACCTGTAAAATACACGAAAATAAATATAATTCTTCATTAAACCTAACTTTTACGAAAGAGTTATATAAGATATATTTTTAGATGCAAATTATGGAAACAATATTAAATAGTGTAATAGTGTAATTTGTTAATATTTATATTGTGGTCCATATGTAACTTGTCGTGATGGTGGTGCGCTTCAACCGGGATTTGAATCCAAGTCGTGGGGAGTTGAGCGTGCTGACTACTGAGTTATTGAAGACCAAAAGTTTTTCTATTTAGTCATTACTAAGAACAGTGGCATGAAAACATATTTGCCCTCTTTTCCAATTTCATTCTTTGTTAAGCAAAAGCACATCAACTGAGGTTTTTAGTTCAAAATTGGCCTATTTTTTTGGACTTCTTTGCTACTGAAAAGAACACGTGTTGTGTCGTGAGACTTACTTTGGTTGCGTGACGTGGGTGACCGGAGTACTCCATGGAGCTATAGTGGTCGTGTTGTACTGTAGTGTGCTATTACAACCCACGGTGGTCACCGGCAGAGGGTTTCTCTTAGCTGAAGGCGGCGGATAGAGCTGACCTCCGATCCCCACCCACAATGTCAACACCAGGCTGAAAAGCATTCCCACGAGGCCTCCCTGCAAAGTCAACAAGTTGGTGGTGAAATATTTAAATCCTGCTACTGTGCCACGGGTTGGGCTAGCATGTGCGTGTCAGTTTGTGTTTTGGCACCACTCACAATTGGGTTGGCTGTACGGAAAAGCATCCCTAATAGATAAAGCCCCAAGAGAGGCCCGCTCAGCATGCCGAATATGGAGAGCGCTGCCTGTGCACGTAACACTGTCAGGACACAGTTCAGCTCACGGGTACTAGAGATCAAAATCGATGTTTACCTGCAGAACACTTCCCAACTGTGAGGCCACTCCAGCCATACCAATGCACAGAGCACCAAAGGCCACACCTCAGGAAAAGATTAAAAAAGTGATTATGCTTTTATTTCAGGGGTCTTAATAAATGGATGCTCGAGGAAATGAGGCAATTACAGCAGGCCAGCATTTAAAAGGTTTAACACACTGACTTAGATCAAACATGTCCAAACCTGTCCTTAAAGGACGCTGTGGGTGCAGGGTTTTGTTCCAACCAATCCGGCACAGATAGTTTAACCAAAGAGGTTTCTGCTGAAACATCAGTACCTACAGTGGGGCAAATAAGTATTTAGTCAACCACTAATTGTGCAAGTTCTCCCACTTGAAAATATTATAGAGGCCTGTAATTGTCAACATGGTTGTTAAACCTCAACCATGAGAGACAGAATGTGGAAAAAAACAGAAAATCACATTGTTTGATTTTTAAATAATGTATTTGCAAATCATGGTGGAAAATAAGTATTTGGTCAGTACCAAAAGTTCATCTCAATACTGTTATGTACCCTTTGTTGGCAATAACAGAGGCCAAACGTTTTCTGTAACTCTTCACAAGCTTTGCACACACTGTTGCTGGTATTTTGGCCCATTCCTCCATGCAGATCTCCTCTAGAGCAGTGATGTTTTGGGGCTGTCGTTTTGTCTCTCATGGTTGAGGTTTACCCATGTTGACAATTACAGGCCTCTAATATTTTCAAGTGGGAGAACTTGCACAATTAGTGGTTGACTAAATACTTATTTGCCCCACTGTAATTGCAGTCAACTAATGACACAAGATTGGTGAAATGGTGTTGATCAGTTGGAATGAATACCTTACACCCACTGTGATTCCTTGTGGAATAGTTTGGACACACCTGACTTAGATTGAAATGATAACAGAGATAATTGCTTTAACTCTGCAGCTAACAAACTTTATTTACTATAATATGCAAGTACGATAGCCTATTTACAGAGGTGCTATAGCGATTTTGTTTACATAAAACTTGTGCCGCAATCAGTGTTGAAAGTTCCTAGAATATCATTTTTCAAGTTATTAGTTGGTCCGCTTGACTTGTTTTCTTCAAAACCTCGATTCCCATTAATATGTGGCGACTTTATACAATTTGAGTATTCAATACTTAAATTTACTGGTGCCAATTGGTCATTCGTAAAATGGGTGCGTCCAGTTGCAAGCTCGTGGACGCAGCTATCTTTAGCAGTCATCATATGCCAATGGTGGCTGCTGCAAGTTCAGCTGTTTGACAATTATAAAATGGTTACTCACAGAATAATATATTCCATTACTTGATGCTGACACACTTAGAGCTGGTCATTGTCATGATGCAGTCATTGTAGATATGTATTTCCATTTATTCACACAAATACATATTTGTTCATTTCACATGGTTGTACATGATCTTCTCATAGCTGTGTGTTATCTACAGTACAATGACTTTCGCTTCCATTGTGTTGTCTGGCTATGGGCAGCACTAGGCTGCTGTTTTTTTTTTTTTATTCCACGATTCATGGAAAACAGCAAATATAAACGGTATGCTCTCTGAGATTCGGGGCACTTTTTCCGGGGTCACCTCGTTGTGTTTTGGGGGATGTGTCCTGGTCGATCAGCTTTAAATGACTTTTTCCTCAATAAATGTACTGTATATATCTTAGATGATTAATGCTTTCTTTTTGTTCCTGAATTGTGTGTTGTCATCTCCTGTTTGTTAAAAGAATAAAAGAGCCTGTAAAAAGAAAAAATCGACTACTTTTTCCTTCATCATCTAGACATGACTAATATAGGACGGGGGAAAAAGGCTGATAGAGAACCAGGCAAGGGACCTGACTCCAGGGAGCGGACAAGCAGAGCGAAGTGGCTTCCAGCCAGCTAGACTGTGAATAGAGTAGTGGTTGTGGCAGTCGCAGGGACGGGGGGAAAAAAAGAGTTACAAAGACAGGAAATGGTAGCGTGACCCACAGCTAATGCACATTTACCGTATATACCAGGCGTGGGCGAACTATTCCACAAAGGGCCGCAGTGGGTGCGGGTTTTTGTTGCAACCCATTAAGAGGACACATTTTGACCAATTTGCTGTTTTACAAGTGCAATCAGTCGATTGCAGTCAGGTGCTTCTCATTTCTGCTGAAACCTCATTGGTTATACTATCTGTGCCTCATTGGTTATACTATCTGTGCTGGGTAAGTTGGAACAAAGACCAGGACCCACTGCGGCCCTCGAGGACTGGTTTGCCCACCCCTGGTATATACAGTATTTAAAACAGCATTCGTTTTATACTTACGGGTCAGTTGTCTGAATGTTTTTGTCTATCCTAAATGTTGTCTATTATAAAGTGATGGGGTTTTGTATTCATGTTGGTGATGACGAACTAAAAATGAATTTCCCTATGGGACAATAAAGGCTATCTATTGTTATTTCATGCATGGTAAATCTTAGTTTAGAATCAGAAAGTGGCAGACTCCAGACATCTTGCCCAATATTAGTGGGTTTAGAGGAAGAACGAAGAAAGTCCATGTCTATTCCTCTCGTTTGTGAGTCATTTTACTTAAAAAAAAACAACAAAAAAAAAAAAAAAAACGATTGCTATATTGCAAATAAAACAACACAGTTAACACACTTCAACCAGGGAATCGCACACTTCACCCGAGGGCACACTTCAGTTTTACTAAGGCATCAAACAGTGACAAATATTCGATAATGACTTAAGTGCCTCCTTAGTTTATTAGGTAACATGTTTCTTGATAATCTTCCATAGACTTGGTATGCTGCCACTTTTGTGTGCTTGCTCAACTGAGGAAAGATGAATGTCAAATATGTTAGTAGCATTGTGTACTGGACCAAATTTTTTCCAGCCGAGCTATTCAGTTAGATTTGAATGTCTGACAATCCGTCCATTTCTTATTCTGTATTTTGTATCCAGTGTACTGTTTTAAATACTGTTACTTAATCCTCTGCAGTTTTCCCGAGGCTACCGTAATTAGTCATTATAATAAGAATGTTGCTAGGTGATCTAGGTAAAGATGTTGCATAATTGAGTTTGTAACCTTTACTTTCCACTTCTTTAACTCCTATTGCTTCATGAAGATTTTAATCATTCCTCAAGGCAGTTTTTTTTCTCAATTCTGACATGTCTATACAAGAAAAAGACTTTCTCCGACTCACCCCAAAGCAAATGATGTTAATACGTTTAAACATTGTACTTTTTTATTGCCACTTACTGAGGCCCATGTTCATCCAAGTCGTTTGCTTCATTGTGAGATTTTTGCACACGGGACGAATGAAGTCTTCCACAGTGACGGCAACCAGGGCATTGATGCTGGAAGACACTGTGCTGAAAAACACGTACAGTACACACACGCGTCAAGAAACAAGTTTTTAAAGTTTTATGTTACCTACAGTATTTGTTCCGCAGGATATGTACTGTAGTGTACATATTTCGCTATATATATACTTATATTGGAAGTGAACCCCTTGATTAATCACTAATCAAAACCTGTTCTTGGCCCAACATTTGGTTGCCACTCTAATATTGACACACATGTACAAAAATTTGCTAAGATAATAATGCTCAATTGCCAGATGTTTTCATAACCATCTAACTGTGTAAAATTTAAAACTGACGATTCATTTCTTATGTAAAGGCATAATTTAGTAAGATATACTGGGGAAAAAGCATTGTTTTTGTTTTGTTTTTAAATAAGTTGACGATCTTTTATCTTTTTTTTTTTTTTCCAATAGGCGTCATTGACTGCAATGGACCTTTGATTCATTTCGACTGAGAGACGCTGGCAGCAATTATATCAATGTCGATAAAAATACATGAGTTCATTCAAGGATATGCAAATGTTCCATTTCATTATGAAAACAGAATTTAAAAAAACAAAAATGACTTCCAGGAATGGGGGGGGGGGGGGGGTTCAGCACGATTAATCGCATAAGGTCCTGGCAAATAATCACGATTAAACTCTGCATTTAATTATTCTGACTTTAAATGACTTTTAAACCCCTTGTTTCATTATTCTGCCTAATAGAATAAACATGATCAAAATGATTTTGAGGGCTGGTAAATGCTACCATTTTTAATCATGATTAGTAGCATGAGGTCCTTGCGATTAATCACGAGTAAACTCCACATTTAATTATTCTGACTCTGAATGACTTTTAAACACTGTATTTCATTATTCTGACTGATAGAATAAACATCAAAAGGACTTCTAAGGCTGGGAAATGCTTATATTTTTAATCAATCAATCGCATGATGTCCTTACGATTAATCGGGATTAAATCTGACATTTTATTTCAGTGCTTGATTTTCATGATGATCATAATAATAAGGATATGTTGGGTGACATTCATAGATCGGACAAAAACTTTACAGCTAATGGGTTAAAATGCAGTCATGACCTAGGCCATAGCTTTGTTTTAATAGCTTTTTCACACTACAACAACCAAGATAAAGGTTTGGACACATCGGCTCTAAATCAATGTTTCCCTCACCTGAGTGTCCCACTGTATGCAGCAGCCACAAACAAACCAGGGATTCCAGGGTAGGTGGCCAAGATGTCCATGACGAGGTAGGGAAGCAACTGTTTTTTTTTTTACCAAGACATTGTTATATCAATGAACTGGTAGATGTGTTTGCCTGTTTTTGAAGTTGCTGCTACCTGGTCAGTGGAACGGACGTCACCATTACTGAAAGGATCGCAGTTCTTGTAAATAGAGAACATGGTGAGACCAGATAACATGGCCAGACTCAGAGTTACGCACAGGCCCACCATGTTCAAATACAAAGCCCTGGGTGACAAGAGAGATGCTGTCAGGGCATGAATCAGTAATATGATATGAATTCATCTAGCAAGTAGGAACACTCACGTCTTGGCATGGCACAGTGTTTTGCACGATATGTAGCGCTGCACTTGGGACTGGTTGATGGAATATATAGACATCCATGTCACGCTTCCACCTAGAATGATGCTCCAGAATGTGTGACGCTTCAGTGGGTCGGGGTCAAAGCTACCCAAAATGAAAGATGTGAAAAATATTTTGAATACGAAGGGGGTCCTCAGGGAGTTTCATTATTTGTAACCTCGCAATGAAACCGGGTACACCAAGCACCCCCCCCCCCCCCCCCCCCCCGTATTTTTGGATTCTTAAGTAGATAACACATCTTTCCAATGATTGTACTCAACCCGCCCTTTCTTACTCAAATGCCTCAAGTCGCCTCCCTTCTTCGGCATCTTCCCAAATCTTGCTCAGGCCGCCCTGAAGCACGGCACCTCTCGCTATTACGGCTACAAAACCCGCCAGCATGATCACCATCTGCAGCACGTCGGTCCAGATTACCGCTTTCAGGCCTCCCTGAAGACGACACCAGCGCACATGACTGATGACTTCAAGCAGATGAGCAAAACGTGGCTTGGAGATATTTAGGGTGGCAGTAAAAACATGTAATAAGCAAGTGTGGGTGATTTACCAACCAAAGTGCAGTAGATAATGCACACTATCCCCGTAGCTACCAGCACTCCCCATAGATCCATTCCAGTGACTAATCAGAAAGGAATATGGGATGTCAATCACTGTTAATGGCACTGAAACGTGAACATTCTTCAAACATAATCAAATTGTATTTCCCGGTGACTTACTCTGATTCAAAGCTAGAGCCGGAGCATAGATGACCAAGCCGGTGTACAACACCTGTTATGAGGGGTCGCCATTAGTTGATTGGATTGGAAAAAAGGCAAGCTTGTCATTCATATTCATGAATGGAAATGTTCCGTTTTCCACAAAAGTAGCCAGGGAAACAGGTGTTGTTTGTCAAGTGTGCAAAAAAGTTGCAGTGAATTACCGTCTGCGTGGTGTACATGAATGTCCCAATTATGCGAATGAGCCGATTGAAGCGCATCTCCAGGTACTAGAACGGAAGGGAAACAAATTAGTTGCCAATTTTTTAATCGAAGTAAAATGCTTACACGTTTTGCAGTAAAAGATGAAACAACAAAATATGAGGATCAAGACAACAGCTTTGTTAAATTTTGTGACTCATGGGTAAAAGTGGTATGTATTGTAACTGTAGTTTATTTTCCAGTGATAGTTACATTTCAATTGTACTTGTGTGTCTTCTTACTTCATAGGCGCTAGTAATCTCCAGCCGGTAGAAGAGAGGCACAAAGATCTCAGCACTGATGGCAGACATAATGACATAGGAGATGCCAAAAATCCAGAAGGATGATCCGTACAAGTAAGCCTCTGCCGGCGTGCCAATCATGGTGACCCCGGACATGAAGCTGGCCGTGAGCGACATGGCCACAGGTACCGCTGTCATCTGCCGCCCGCCCAAAAAGAACTCGGCGCTACTTTTCTGCTCGCGTCCTCGGAAGGCCTGATAGAGGCCGACGCCGGCGGCGCCCGCAATTGAACCGGCAAAGACCACATAGTCCCACACAGAGAAGGTGGCAACAGGGCCACCTGTGCCTACCATGGTGAGTTCACGTGCTGACTCTTGAAGTTGATCAATCTTAAACTAATCCACAATGCGATCCAAAAGGTAGCCGTGAGGAAAAGCAAAACAAAAATAAAACGTACCTGGTGTCACTAGCATTGATTCCCACTCACGGTCTTCCGTCTTGCTATCTGCAAAAACCTATCTGAGCATACAAGACCATAAAGATAATTTCCCTTTGTTAATCATCTATCAAGGACAGCCTGGGGTTTTGCCTTGGTTTCACCATAAAAGCACAATAAATTTCCGAGTGGATCTGCTGATGTTGTTTAGTTGTGACAATACATACTCCCATCAGTTGTACTATATATGAGCAGCTGCTTACTCCCTATTACTCACAAAAATGATCACAGTAGGCAATTGACAGCTGTAGGCCGGTTTTATTTCTCCATTTTTTGCACAAGGTATTATTATATTTTTTTTCACAGATAAAAATGCCTTTGTTATATGACATCAAATTGTAATTTTATGTGTGGCATATATTGGAAATGTTTTTTTATGTGGTATTTAAAGTTTCATTGACCCGTGAGTTTGGTAAATGCTTAACGTAATTGTCAACTAGTACGCGTTAATGTTTGTTGACTGACCATTTAAGAGGCCTTTTTTCTATTTGTCTGTATGAACATGCTTATTTTGAATATTCAATATATAAGTACCAATAATCAGTAACAATAACCAAATGCAAGAAAACAAAATATGAATGTGCTACGTGGAATGCCGGGTTTAATCTCATGTGATTAATCACGATTTAAAATGTAATTGTTGCCCAGTGTTAAAAGTCATGTTGATCGTGTTTATTCTAGCAGGCAGAATAATGGTGTGCGTTTAATCGCAGCAACCTCGTGCAAATAATCATGATTAAAAGAGTCATCATTGCCCAGTCTTAGAAGTCATGAAATGCAGGGATTAATTGCAAGGAACTCATGCAGTTAATAGTAATAATATTAATACATTTTATTTATAACGCACTTTACATTTGAAAAACAAATCTCAAAGTGCACATTACCATATAAAAAAATAAAAAGACTAAGAATAAAAGAGTAAAAGCAAAAATAGAAACATAGATAAAATCAGATGGAAATCTGATAAAATTAGATAAAATTAGCCAGGGTAAGCTTTTTTAAAAAAGTAAGTTTTTAGTCCTTTTTTAAAGGCATCCACTGTCTGCGGGGCTCTGAGGTGTTCTGGGAGGGCGTTCCACAGACGGGGAGCAGCAGCTGCAAAGGCCCTGTCGCCCATAGTCAATTAATCACGACTAATAACTTTTTTGTTGCTACCCCAGAAGTGAACTAAAATTGAACATTTAACATATCCCTGAAATTTAAATATAACTTGCTGTCAACTGTTCAAGTCAAAAAGGATTGGACTTCTATCGCTGTCAATGGCACTGAAACATGATCATTCACTCCTACTATGTTTCCAAAGGATCCCATTTGGATAATAAAATTTAAAAGCATAATAAGGTAATCCAAATCACATGCCATGACTTTCCTCAACAATCATTCAACAAAAGGTGAGATAAGGACGTCCCCGAATCTTTGGTTTATGGAGTACAGGAAGTTTTTCAAGTTCATCGTGGGTTGTTGGGTTTTTTTTTTTTTTTTTTTTTTTTTTTTTTTTAATGTTCCCAAGACAAGATAACACGTTTGCGGTAACTTTATGGTTCGTCACAATGCTGGTTTACTTGGTACAGGTTTTTATGAAACAAAAAAAAGCTTCGAAGGAAGACACTTCTTCCTGGTTAATGTTTACACAAATGCGAGCCAGATTAGGGCATTTTAGGAAATCAGTGAATCTTGGTTTAATATTTAAGAGGCACTAAAAAATGTGCACTACTCTAGTCGACATACATAGAAATGACTGGAGATTGTTTTGACTAGATATTGATGGTAAATAATAAGTAATTCATGTCATCAGCATAATGGCCTTATTTCGCTGTGGTTCCATTGCATTACAGATTGTAGATAAAAGTAAAACAAGACAACAGACAATAAATTATGTATTTCACATTGAGTATTTAAACGTAAGAGCCCCAGGGATTCCTAGTCACAGGAGTTTCAAGCTTCCCAAAAGCAGGTAACACCAAAGAGAGCGTATGAACCTAAAATGACATTTTTTCAATATTCTTTCTTTGATAGGTGCCACCTTGACTCAAACTCTTGCTGACATGAAAGCTGCTGTGTTCACCTGCTGTCTCATCTTGCTGCTTTGCAGCCCTGCGGCACCAATGTGCTTGGCCACTGACTACACTTTGTATGTGGAAAAGCCTGAGTGTGACTATTGTGTGGCTATCAACACCACCATTTGCATGGGATATTGCTATTCCAGGGTACGTAGAAATCACAAATAGCAAGCAGTACTCGTAGTCCTAAAGCTTAGCACACAAACATAATTTTTATTCTTGAAAATGCACAGGTTTTTTTCCCGTGGGAATGCTTTCATTCTGGTCGATAAATTCATGACTTAATCACTTCCTTTTGATTTTGGGGCATTTCCAGATCACTTTCTGTTAACTCATTGGGTGCCATTGGCTCCAATAGACATCCAATCTAGTTGCATGGAAGGGGAAAATAAACGAATGTTCATTCGACCCTCCCAGTCAAACTGGATTGGACATTTATTGCCGTCAATGGCATTAAAACAATAATCACTCAATGCCAGCCATCCCAATTGAACTGGATTTGATGTGTATCACTATCAATGGCAGTGAATGAGTTAATTTTGGGTCATACCCATTATCAGGGTCACTCCCTATAGATTTTTTTTTTTTTTTTTAATAAATCATGGCCACCAAAAAATAATTTTGTGGGTCCACCCAGGTAGATTTTTGCGGGGTTTGGAGTTGAACATTAATAAGAATGAATGGAAAAGCTTTTGTAGGTTTTTAGCAGGTTTGGAAAAAGATGGGTCCATTGGAAAATGACTGGGAATGTTTTTGACAAATTTTGTTGTTAGATCTTTGGCGTGTTACATCTTTGGCAAAAACTGAAGACAGGAGTAGTTCACCTTTATGATATTTTTATGTGAATGACGCTTTTGCATTTTTTAATTTTTTTGTCAGAAAACACATTTTTGTGTGACTTTTGGGATGACAATTGAAAGGTTCACTGTGTTCTGCTGCTTATTTGTATATTTTAGAGCTGGAATTGTGTCAATCCGACAATACTATTTTTTTTTGTAGACAAAAATAATATTATTCTGACAATTTTACATGTTTAGATGCTTTGATTTGAGTCAAAACATTTTCACAGTCATTGGAAAAATGTTTCTATATTAAACTTACATTTTGGCCCTGCTTGTGTATGGCCAGCAGGACAGCAATGTCAGGAACTTATTCGGCTCGCGCTTCCTGATCCAGGCAGGCTGCACCTACGACAAGGTGGAGTACCGAACGACACAGCTGCCCGGATGTCCTAGAGCAGCTAGTGCCGCTTTCACCTACCCGGTGGCCCTCAGCTGCCGCTGCGGAGCCTGCCAAACTGACACCAACGAATGCACCCATAGGGCAGGCATGGGCAGCACTGCATGCACCAAACCGGTTAGACACATGTACCCGTACCCTCAGAACTACATGCTCTTATTCTGAATCTATTGTCCATTTCCACAGTATCTTGTTTGTTATCATATCCTACATGCTTTTTTATCAGTTGAAGGTATGAGCCTTATGTGCATCTGAGTCACTGAACTCGTTCCTTCCCCTTGTACTGTGCACAAATGCATTTGTTTGACTTCCAGGCTGATTATGTACATTCGATTAAAGCCTCTAAATAGCCTCCCGACTAAGCCGCGCTTTACTTAATCACATCCGGTTTTGCTCTATGTTTACTACATATACACCTGGTCTGCTAAAACTTTCCAGTGTCACCTAAGTCCTAGGAGAATATATGTACCATGACTGAGAGGCACGTGAACCAAAGTGTCGTTGTAATGGGTCAAGGCCCCTGTCAAAATATCAAATTTTATACAATACAATAAAGTCACTGTCTGAGCATGAAGTTACTGCCACCACAAAAAAACTTTTTCCTAGTCGTTAACCTGGTTACATACTGTGCATAGCTCCTCTTATCCCTACGGGAGCTTTCGGGTAGACAGCTGTTGCATATTAATAGCAAGGCCATTCAATAGTGGGAGAATGCATGATGCGCGCTGCCATGTGATAGATGACAACACTCCCACATCATGTGTCCAACCTGTTGTCTTTGTGATGTCTTTCTGTCCCCAGCACACATAACAAATACACATGATTTGAGTCAAAAAGTGTTTATACAAAAGGGATAGATTGTCTGAGAACAGACGATCACTTGTTCATAGAAATGCTGATATAAGGTCACCTCTTAGCCGTACGTTAGCCACAATATCTCTTGGTAGAACTCCATAAACGAAATGGCCTCAAAAATGCACTTTTGTAAACCAACATCGGGACATTCTATTCTAAAGCTTTACATTCTAGTGCTGTGGTCCTAAATTAGCGGACCACGGTCCACGACCAGACGACGGCAGATCTCTCCGGACCCCGAGCAAATGGCACTTTTATAAAAAAAAAAAAAAAAGAAAAGAAAAAAACTTTTTTTTTAACGTATTATTTGTATGAATCGCTATGCTCTATTCTATCGCTAAATTCTGTTTCATTTATAGTCCAATATCTTGCATGTTCCCACTTCTGTTGTGATCTTAATGACAAGAATGCGCTGATTGGCTGAGAGAGCCTGCATGGATGCGCTGATTGGCTGAGAGAGCCTGCATGCTGCTAGCTCGAGTGAACGGACCACAGCAATGCAAAACACGAGTCGCACCCGGCACTTTGCAATCTGTTTGTTTACATGCCATCAGGAGAAGACAGACTCTAACAAAATGGCATTCTCAAAGTTGACCAAGAGAAGAAAAGTGGATAATGAAAATCGGCGTTTCAATGAGGAATGGACTGACAAATATGCATCCATTTTACCAACTGCAAGTAACAAACTTACGTGCTTAATATGCTTCAAGACAGTTGCGCTGATAAAAAGTGAGAATGTGAAACGCCATTATGTTAATGAGCAGAGCTGTTTGGAAGATAAGTTTCCTCCTAAATTAGAATTAAGAAGGTAAGAAATTAACAGGCAGAAGCAGTCGTATTAACAGTCGTAATAACCAAGCAAGGTTATTGTTGAATCTATGACACAACAACAAATTGCAACGGAGTGCTCACTCAGAGTGTTGTGGGTGTTGGCCAAACATAAGAAGCCGTTCTCTGATGGAGAAATAATAAAAGAGCGTATGACTGAAGGGATGGCAGAAACGTTCGAAGGAAAAGAAAAGGAGGAAATGACAACAAAAAATCAAACAAATCTCACTTTCAGATTCATCAACCACAAGACGCACTGAAGTACGAGCTGATGATGTGAGTAAACAGCTTTGTGACCCCCAAATGCCATTTCTTTCATTGAGCAGTGTTTTACAGTTAGTTACTGTCAGTAATTATTATCTTTGCACCTTAATGACAGAGCTTGTCATTTATGTTCTGTACATTTTGAACATTTACTGTACAACTTGCACGTTTTCTTTTTTGTCCAGCAGTGTTTTACAGTTACTAAATGAACTGTCAGTAGTTATTGTTTGCACCTCAATGACAGATCTTGTCAATTATTTGGTGTACATGTGTAAACATTGTGGTTGCATGTTTTTTTGTTGTTGTTTTTTGTGTGTTTTTATTTTAAGTCAAGAAACTGTTTTCTGAATTTATTTTTTATTTAATCAGAACGTGCATTGTATTTTGGTCTAGTCAAAAGAAAACCACCTTTACCACCTTCGACCTGTACTTTACCGACATTAATAAATGGACCCATGCTTGTATGAAAAAAAAAAAAACAATTGTGGCCCTTCAAGATTTGTATTTGAGAACCCTTGTTCTAGTGGAATCTGCTGCCATCAGCCAATTCGTGTGGGAATGAACTGTGACGTGCATGTGTGACTGCATACTATTCCATTTCCACCTTTATTCAGTTGTACAACTGGAAATGAGAAAAAGTCGGTAGTTTTACGGTTCTTGTAAGGAGAGGGAAACCTGCTGCTCCACCTAGTTTTTGATGAACCTTTGACAAAACCAACCGAACAACTTACTGCATTCCACTATTATTTTTCACCTACTTACCCAATTCTCTCACATGTGAAAGAAAACCAAAAGTATAACATTTAGAAGACTGCAATAAAGGGCTAGAGTGGGTCAAAGTGATCATTACTGGTTAAAATTCATGCTCTAATGGTGTTTTTAAAACTGAAATGCAAGTTTTTATGAATCTGAAGCTGTTAACAATGACGCCCATTCATTTTAACACTTCTTCATTTTAAGACCGTCCCGTCGTCTTAATCAATTCATTGGCGGAACAGTTTGAAAGATCGCTTGATCGTCCAGTGAGAGTGGGTTAAAGGCAGTTCATTGAAAAACAGTAGGCACGCTAGGGAGGCGCTGACTGGCCATCTGCCGGCGAAGGGGCGGAGTTTGCGTTCTCGATTGTCAAGACTCAATGGAAATTTCCAGTCTTTTTGTAGCGTTACTTCAGCAGAGACGGTTGTCTGACTTCTCGGGAATTAAACAACACCTTATATAAAATAATAACCACGCGGCAACTTTAGGTGAGTGGTATCATTTTAAATAATTCAACGTGTATTAGACGTTTCCAACGAAGTCCTTTGCTAGAGTACTTATCGTCATTATCGCAGATTATCTTGGCAAGCGAATGTTAACTGTTTGGTGAAAAATGATACTACGTCTTGGGAGTGTTCACCTGTAATTTAAGACGAGTGCGGTCATTAATTTTTAAATTCTTAAGTAGTGCTAGTCAACTAAACCAGTGATTAATAATGAGTTTAAACCCAAGTTGTTTATTTTATTTTATTTTTTTTTAGCATGGCAGTTAAAAGAATGTGTGGTTATTTTTTTCTTTAAATTGAGCAGCGCGACGCTAACTCGTAAATTTAAAGTATTACACTTAAACTGAATTTCGCTGGGATGTGCAATGGAAACGTTTTTTTTTTTTTTTTTTTTTTTTTGTCCTTTCTGGGTGCGATGATTACGCAAATCCTTATTTGGGTGTTCCGGAATTCGCAGAAGGACACGCCCACTGTTTGTAAACTTTGTGACGTCACACCTGTGGATCAAGAGCCGAATGTATATAAGCCCCCAGCCGCTGTGTGTCGCGTCAATTACGCAAGTGCTGTCAGTTGTTTGTACTTACAGAAGTGTCTCCTGACCTTTTATTCTTTCTAGAATTTTCCATTTGACAGGACGTTGTAATATTTTTTTCCCTAGAATTCCATTTCACGCGAGGTTCAGTTCTACATAATATCTCAGTCATCATGTCTCAGCACCAGATCAGGTATGTAATTTCCTCTTATTTTGCTAAATTTCTCCTATTGACGGCAATAGATGTCCCATTCATTTAAACTTGAAGCGCTGGCACCGAATCAACGAATGTCGAACATTCATTCTTTCGCTCACAGCCCTTCCAATTCAGACTGATTTGACGTCTACTAGTGACAAATTAATTTCAGTTCACAGCAGAAGGACATCTGTCGTCGCCAATGGCACTGAGATAGTTTACTCTAAATTTTAAAATTAACATGTTTAAAATTTGACTTCTCTTGCAGCCTTCCAGCCAAGCTCATCAACGGCGGCATCGCCGGCATTGTGGGTGTTACTTGTGTCTTTCCCATTGATTTGGCAAAGACCAGATTACAGAACCAACGACAGGGGCAGCAAGTCTACAAAAGCATGTGAGTTTGCATGCGTAGACTTGCACAATATACATTCCACAGGCATTATATATCCTGCTGTCCCCCAAAGGCGTTTGAGTATTGTTAATCCCTGTTTGCGGTAATTGATGGATGTGTGCAATTCCTGAAATTCCAGGTTTTGAAGACCATGCTCTTTTAGCATGCCTATTTCATATACTAGTATGCATGGCTTACTTCAGAAAAATAAGGCCAATTCTAATTTAACCACAGTGTACATTTATATTAGGGCTGGTTCTTGAACGCATTAACAACCATTATTAAAAAGAAATTAAGGAGTTGCATTTTAATCGCCGTTTGCATTCCAAACAACAGAATCTTTCCTTTTTGAGTTTTTTTTTTTTTTAAACCGCCTATCTTTATTTCACTTTTTAAACAAGATTACCTCTGCAATATTTAATTTATCATTGTTTCAATTTTTTGTAGGATGGACTGCCTTGTGAAAACTGTTCGATCCGAGGGATACTTTGGAATGTATAGAGGTAAAATTCCAAATATAATAATGATAATCACTAGAAATGCTAAAATAGGGAAACAGGAATGTGTTTATTAACTCATTAACGGCATTAGATGTCAGACCTATTTCAACTGGGACTCACAGTTGAAATGGATTTGGACTTCTGTCGCCGTCAATGGCAGCAGATGAGTTACTATTGTTAGCTTTAGTGTAATTTTATTAAAACAGTGGAACCTCCAAAGTTAAATACCCCGAGAAGTCCACTCGGTATTTAAAACATTGATGAGGAACTCTCATTTGTTCCAGTATGGAAAGTGATCATGACGACCCCAAGTGGCCTATAAAAATATCTAGCTAAATAATGAAAAATGTATTTTTATTGGAATGGCTTAATGCGTTAAATGGGTACATGCTGGTATAATTGATTCTAAAAAGATCCAACAGGTTCAATTTTAGATAATTTTCCATTGGCGCTAAATATTATTACGGTTTGCTTGACTTTGAAAGTTCCACTGCATTACTTCACGAAGGCTTAATTTGAAAGCAAGAGTTGACAGTGTACTTGAAGTCCACCGGTTACTACATTTAACTTGCAATTTAGACAAGTCCATAACTAATTCCCAAGTAAACTTCAAAAGCAATGCTGACAGATTTTTCAATTATTGTTAGGCATCATTCAAATTAAAGTGGACATAGTGTTTAATGAGGGAAAATTGGGGCCTTTTATTGTGGCTCTCTACTTGTGTGAGGAATGCTGTTTGTCTGCATCTGTGTTTTTCATATTACAGACCTGGGTCCCCCTGGGATATTGAAGGCTAGCCGATAAGGCGCAGCCACGCTGGAGGCAAACCATATATGGTTCTTACTATATTGCTCTATTCCAACGTACAGGCACATGTTTTTTTGTTTTGTTTTTATTACCATCTTTGTTTCTCGTGTCAACTCCTTGTCAGTCATGTCCGTGCTGTTTGTTCACTTTTCACACAACTGGAGCGTGCTTTTCGAAGCTTTGCTTGAGCTTGAAAATGACTTGTGAAAACTCACAATAGTCCATTTTCAAATATGGCTAAAGTCTGATCATGCTCTCCTGTCTTTATTGTTGCTCATCTTTTCACTAACTACTTCTTGGTTCCCTTCTGTTGCTGTTTTTTTTGTTTTGGTTTGGTTTTTAATGTCTTTTTTTTTTGTTTCACTCACCTCTCGTTTTCTCTGTAACGTTCTTTCACTACCCTTCTATGACTGAAGCGTCTCTTTGTGTTTTATTAGCCTCTTATAGGACTGTTTAAATTCTAGTATTGTAATGATAATGAGGGGAAATTTTATGTAATGCATGTGCGAATCCCAACGTAACAACTCCACCTCTAACTGTCATCTTGTTTGTCCCTTAGGCGCCGCCGTTAATTTGACGCTCGTGACGCCCGAGAAGGCCATCAAACTGGCCGCCAACGACTTTTTCCGACACCATTTTGCTAAAAATGGGTGCGTTTATTTCTTCTGCTTGAATCCCGCTTTGTGTGAGCCATTAGCTGTTGACTGACAGTTTTCTATGTGTTTGCAGTCAGGGTCTCACAGTGTTTAAGGAAATGTTGGCTGGGTGCGGCGCTGGCATGTGTCAAGTGATTGTCACAACGCCAATGGAGATGCTCAAGATCCAGTTGCAGGATGCAGGACGACTAGGTAAGACTTGTTCGGGTACAAATCTACAGGTTGTATTATAATTACAGTATTCTATACGTTGTAGTATAGTTACAGTAATCTAAAACAGATGTAATAAACTTTCTGATTAGTGGTTGGCATTCTGAAACACCCTGTAGGCTTTCACGGCCACTTTTTTAATCTTACTTTAAAGAAGTAATTAATTACAGTTACAAATTACTTCTCCCAAAAGTAATTCAGTTAGTAATTCAGTAATCTGAATGTAAGAGTCATTACTTACTTGGCAAAGTAACTGGTGTTACTTTTCATGTTTTTTTTTCTTCATAAGTAACTGGTGTTACTTATCATGTTTTTTTTTTTCACCCCCCCCCCAAAAAACATAGGTCACGCTTTGTGAAGTTCAAAGGGTTTTTGGCAAAATTGGCCCTAGCCCAATTCTTTACCCTAAACTTAACTACCGGTAGACACAAGGGTATTGCGGATATTGCAATAACTAGATGGTAACCTTTACTGTGTTTGGAAGTCGTTTAATGTTGTGAATCAACTGTTAAAGTTTAAATTGCTCCCGTTATTGCATTAGTTCTCTTCTGTCTACTTTCAACATGTGAAAGTTTTAAAACAGTTTCATCATTTAAAGATAGATTCAAGTCAAGATTTTTCCAATTTAGGATAAAAAGTTACTTAGGTTCGCTAGGAAGGTTCTCTACAGCATAGCCTTCCTGAGAGGTTTACTGCTTTAAGATGGCGGCTGTTTACTTACGCCAGCGAGTTTATCATTTCGCATTAGTTTTCTATACATGTGATATCTATCGTAGCATCATGTGGGCCTAGTTTGTAGGCTATCGGCTACAGTCAGTTATTAATGGAGCCACATAGCATCGCAACGCCGTCACAACTCCCTTTCCTCCTCCCTACTCCCGCTCTGCTTTCTCCATGAGCCTGTGTCCCTCACTTTTCTCGCGTCATTCAACCAACTTAGAAAAGCATAGTAACGCACGCTTTTACATCCTCAGTAACTGTAATGGCGTTGCAAAGATGAGAAAAGTAATTAATTAGTTTACTCACTACTGAAAAAAATAACGCTGTTAGTAATGCCGTTATATTCTGACGCCATTATTAACAACATTGTTCACGGCTCTGTATTGCTGTCGTGTTGATATGCTTGTTTTATATTTATCGTGTATTCGTAGCCGCCCAGCAACAAAAGCCAGTCATGGCATCAGCCGTCAAGCAGGTGGCCACCAACCCGCTGCTTAGCCGCTCGTACAACTCTGGAACCATCACCGCCATTGCGGCGCCGCAAACTGTGTCGGCCACGCAGATTGCCAAAGAGCTCCTCCGAACTCAAGGCGTCCAGGGGCTCTACAAAGGCCTTGGGGCCACGCTTATGAGGTAAATTCACCTCCACAAATCACTTTCACTTGCTAGTTTAAGGGAGCAGTAAACCAGTAAGATTAAAAAAGACAACAATATCAAATTTTTGTCCATGAACAAATGATTGATACTCTTTAATATCATGCATGTAGCTACCACAAAAATGCTTCTTCCTGCTGTAAACTATGATATCTTTGCTTATATTTGGTTGGTAGATACAACTTTTTTTTTTTTTTTTAATTTCCCATTGTCATGGAATCTGGCATTGTCCTATCAGAATTCAGCTGACAATGGCTTGAAAACTAAAGTCCATAATTTGAAAGTACTTCTTTAGATTAATGAGTTTGTCCTTCTCCTTGTACCAGATTGGAGAAACAAATATGGAAGCAAGCAAATTCTAGCACGGACAACAAAATTTTCAAACAATAGAATACATCAAAAGTTGTCCGTACTTCCAACTCACATCCGAATCCGATTTTTTTTTTTTTTTTTTAACCTCTGCCAGTACGCGAAACTATGCTCATTTTTCAATGCCATTAACAGTGCGAGACATCTAATCAATTTTGTTCATTCGCCCCTCCAGGTCAGAATGGATTGGATGGCAGCACAGTCAGTGGCAGCCATTGACTTCATTAGTGTCGTCATATCTTAATAGCTGCTCTTTTCTATTTTGTTTTACAGGGATGTCCCCTTCTCAGTGGTCTACTTCCCGTTGTTCGCCAACCTGAACAAACTGGGAAGGCCGAGTCCCGACCAATCATCACCCTTCTACTGGGCCTTCCTTTCAGGTTGCACGGCAGGTTCCGCCGCCGCAGTAGCCGTCAACCCCTGTGACGGTGAGTCCTCAGAGTCATTAGGGACATTTCTGAATACACGTCATTAAAGTATTGTTTTGAAACATCTTGTCTCCTGTCGCATTACAGTGGTGAAAACCAGATTGCAGTCACTTAACAAAGGCTCTGCTGAGGAAACTTACAGTGGAGTTGTAGATTGCATCAACAAAATCCTGCACAAGGAAGGACCATCCGCCTTCCTGAAGGGTGCCGGCTGCAGAGCACTGGTCATCGCGCCTCTGTTCGGCATAGCCCAAGTTATGTACTTTGTAGGCGTAGGCGAGTACATCCTGGACAACTCTCCTCTCAGCATTCTGTCGCCGTGAGAGATCACTGCTACATGCAAAGGGGACTGCTCAAAACCAATAAGGATTCCTGTGACTGGCAGCTACGTTCTATCAGTTTACATCCACTCAAGCAAGAAGGAAGAAGAGTTGTGTTGCACTTGAAACACTTCGGCTTCACTCATGCTCAACATCGGCCAGCATTTGACGGTTGGTTGCTTTGTCGAGCGCGGAGTGGCTGTTACGCCTTTTTTGTGTGTGTGTGTCCTAGCAGCTCTTTTTTCCACCTCCGTGAGGGCGGGAAGAGCTCAAAACTTTCTATATTTGTTACTGTGGCACCAGTGAAGGCCACCCATGAAGCCATTTTTAAGTGTACAGGGCTTTGTTACCAGCATGTCAATGTAAGTCTTCATGTTTGTTTACCTGTTTTGTCCGGCATTTTCACAAAAATGAAATTACATCCTGCAGCGATGCCTTTCCGTTAAAAATATTCCTACACTGTACATGCAACTTTTGGTACTGTGTATGATACACATGTATTAAATAATGCAATACGATCCCTTTGTTGGTTTATTTCATTGACAGCACACAATTACAATGTAGCACATTTTGACCTAAATACACTTACATGATTTTATTGGCACACCCAAAATAAAAAACAGCCCACTTACTAGTACTGTACTTACTAGGCTTTTTGAGATTCATCTGAACCTCTGATGTGCTTTAAAAAGTACGAACAATGGTTGGCTATGATCCCAGGTACACCTTAAGACTGTTCCTGATCATGCCTGCCAAAATAGATTTGATGTCTGGCCATTATGGGTGTTTTTAATTATTGTACTACCACAACCTATACTCAATGCATTATAGACTGGCAGTGACTCACTTAAGGGTAAAATAACAAGCATGGTTTTTAATCCGGTAGGAAGCTCAGTAGTAGAAAAAAAGGCAAAAAAAAACATGCAAGCTCAAGATTTGAACCAGTTCCTAAAAACTGTTTCAACCACTGTGCCGCAGCGTAATGTGTGGTGTGCTGTGCTGTGGAAAATCATCCACTTTCACCTAATAATGACTGGATGATTTTCAACAGGACACCAGACACTACACCGCGGCACAGTAGTTGGAAAAACACTGCCTTAAAACGTGCTGGCCCACATTGACTCCACAAGGCTTGTCCAGTAGGCACATAAATTACGTACATTCTAAATGAAGTAAATTCTACAGAAAAGGCAGGCTAGTCCTCCAACACAAAGAGGCACACAGTATGTAGGACATCAGAGGCGTCCGTATTTACAGCAGGAATGTCACACAATCGTGCCACAAGCAGAGCATGTGTGTTATGCATGGAGGAGGTAACAGTCCAACTCGCATTTCTTCTGCTATATGACCTCTCTGCTGTTCCTGATGGCGCAACATAACACCATGCTGAAGATCATCCCTAGAATCTGAAATCACACAAGACATGTTAAATATTATTGCTAGTAATGCATCACTGATACAAAATCGTGACAACACACCATGACTCCGCCGATGCCAATCCCGATGTAGCCGATAATGTGAAGTCTTTCATTAAAGAAATCCGTGATGGCACTCAGACAGTCCTGTGAATGACAGTGCCGTCATTGTCTGCTTTGAGTAATAGGCTACATAAATTTTCTCTTTATTATGATAATATCTCAAATATCATCTTATGGCCTGCCACTCACCATGACAGACGTCTAATTCATTTAAACTGGAAGGACTGGCTGTGAATGTTCATCTTTCAGTGCCATTGACGGCACCAATGTTTATTGATATCCGTGTTTTTGGGGAAGCTAATGATGGACTGTTAAGGCCTCTGCCCCTCCCTCCTGAGACCTGACCCTCCTTCGGCAGGTGTGCATGTTTTTCTGATTACAAAATGGGTGGAGTGGCAACAAGTGCGGGCATTAACAATCAGCCATCTTAAAAAGCCATTGGGTGCCGCCAACTCATCTGGATACTATGTCAATTGTATTTCGCTTTCCTTCATGATATCTCTGATCACCGGCTCATGACTAATTTGCTCTCGCGCCAAGTCCTGTTTTATGCACGCTCCTTGTCGGATTCCACGCCTGCCTCCTACTGAGCTTCCACGTCTCACGCCCAGCCCAGCTACCCCAAGCAGAGCGATCTAGACCCGTTCTCTCTTGTGCTCACTAATAAAATATTACTCACCACAACCAGTTTGTCTGCTCTGGGATCCCGTCCTGCTCGCCAACCCCTAACATGGACAAACTACTACGTCCCCACAGAGTGCAAAAAGAAAGTTAACTAATTGCTATTATTAACCGATGGGAGAAGTTACTTAAGCACATTTTTTGTGCATGCGACATTTGCACTCTTTGTGCCAGTTATTCATAACTTAAAGAACAAATGTGAACAGGCCCGGGTGCGATGAGTACAAACACCCCGATGCTCAAATTGTCCCCACCAACGTTTAAGTAACCTTATTTGAATTGTATATTGAGTTCAGTTATATAGGCCATTTAGATGATCTTCCCATACAGTAGCCCATGTTGTAAGGATAGAATTGACCCTACCGTTATTTAATGAATTGTTTTCATTATGTTCAGACTTACATTTACCCCTTTTCGCTTGTTGAATGTGCCGGACTGCCGGTCCATTTTTTTCCCCTCAAACACAAGTTTGATTAACTGATGACTTGATCCCAGACCAGGCACATGCACACTCACACAGCCCCCGACAGATTCATGTCGACAACATGCATTTGTTTTTTTTGGGTTTTTTTTCCGGCCACCAGCAGCCATTGTAAGTAATGTAAAAAGACGTCACTGTTGTGGAGGGTGGGAACACACCATTAATTTTGCAACTGAAAGTCCGACCTGCGTCAGAGTTAGCATACCTGTGTGAACTTCTGAACCTGCAAAACTTAAGTAGGAAGCTGCTTAGAGAGAAGTGTCCTCCAGTAAGTGTTTTCTACTGTTAGTGTTAATTAAACTGTGAGAAATGTAGTGAACTCTGCTTGAAACTATAGAACCAAAAACATAAGCAAGAAGCTACTAAGGATAGTTTCATACTGCAGGTCTTAATGCACGAATCAGATTTTTTTTTCGACTTAAGTGAGGCATTAACTTGATGGTCTGAACGGGACAAGTCGCACAGAAGTGGACCATTACAAATCCGATCTGGGTCACTTTCGTATGTGGTTTAAATCCGATCTGGGCCACATTTTTCCAGAATGTCACGGCGGTCTGAACTGTCAAGTCTCCCAAATCAGAATTCATGCAGCAATTACATCATTAAAGAGCGAGAGAGACAGGGCGTGTTTGGTAGCGGTGCAGCTGTGCGTTATTAGTGCCTAGCTTGCATTGAACATGGCTTTTGGGGAAGGGTTGGGCTTGACAACAGTCATAAAAAAACTGGGTGAGGATAAGCCTGAGAATGGTCGGTTTTCTCTCTGCTCTATATGAGCAATATTTCAAGATTGCTTACATGGCCGAGAATTGGAGCAAACTGTCCGTATGTGTGTGTGTGTGTCATGCACGGACGGTGCGTGCATGCTATCGATCCATATTGAAGGAGATGGTACCGTTTCTCGTAGGCACCGTCTAACTGTTTGCATTACTCTAACACAATATAATCAATCAGGTAATGGTATCGTTTCTCATATTTACTGTTGGACTGTTTGTATTCTGTCCTAAAACAAGTAGCATCGGAGAATGCCCGATATCCAACTGATAACACAACTGACAAGACTCCAAGACCTCCTCCCCCTTTGAGGCTGAGGTGGCAGAATCCACATCCTCGTTGCCCGGACAGCAGTAACTCCCGAATCCTCCTGTCCAATCCACAAAAAGACAATAATCCCAAACACACCCTTCTTTTTCCTTCTTCATACCCTTCTTCATACCCCACAGCCCGTCCCGCGAAAGCTTTCAAAAGACTGAATGTTAAACTAAGCATGTCATTTTTCTCGGGAACTTTTATTGACAGACGATAGGGTGACCTTGCTTTGAGTGTTTCTGTTTGACGTTTTGATCCCTGTCGATCTGAATAAATTGTCAACTTGTCCTCGGTGAGCTCTCTTTAAACCGTTCAAAATGGAGTCAGTACATAGGGTTAACACTGGTGTGGATGCGCGAAGTTTGGCCTTCCCGGCAACTCGCAGGGGCTGCGCCAGCGGTACGCCTACTGGTTCGGCTGTTGCGGTTCTGGCGGCTTGGCTGGGAGGCCGAATTCCTTCAATATGAACTTTGAATATAAGACTAAACAGGGATTATTTATGTCCGTTATTTGTGTCCTCTTTTTGGAAATCAAAACCCTGGAATGACAGATGACAGCCAGCATGTGTAGTCATTTGTTTTGATGCTTCTGCGCATGCGGGTCTTCTTGCTCAGCGCGTGCTGGACTGCGAATTAGTGCGCATGCGTAATACTTGAACTGGCTCAATGGACAAAGGCAGTCTGAACAGGCACGCCAAAAAAACATGACAAAAAAATCGGATTTTTGCATTAAGACCTGCGGTATGAACCTAGCCTTAGAGAGACAGGTCCCAGTCTGTTTCACAGCGAAGTGTTGACAGTCAAAAAAAACACATACTGCTGCTTTTGAAAACTTGATTAAGATCTGCCATGTCCCAGCAGCACCTCAGTCATGTACTGTAAATATACTGCTAAAAAAAAAAAGGGAACACTAACATAACGTTGTAGATCTGAATTAATGAATTTTTTTTATTAAATACTTGGTTCTTTTCATAGTCGAACGTGCTCACAACAGCCAGATAAAAATTATCCACGAAAATCAAATGTATCAACCCATGGAGGTTCGGATTTGGATTTATACTCAAAATGAAAGTGGAAAAACACATTACAGGCTGATCCAACTTTAATGTAATAAACAAGTCAAAATGAGGCTCAGTAGTGTGTTTGGCCTCCGTGTGCTTGTATGACCTTGCTGCAACGCCTGGGCATGCTCCTGATGAAGTGGCGAAAGTTCTGCTGAGGGATCTCCTCCCAGATCTGGACCAGCACATCCCTGAGCTCCTGGACAGTCTGAGGAGCAACCTGCCATCCTCTAGGAGATTCCAGGAGAGCTGGACAGGGCCGTAAAAGATCCCTAAACCCTCAGCAGGATCGGTATCCACTCCTTTGTTCAAAGAGGAACAGGGTGAACACTGCCAGAGCCCTACACAATGACCTCCAGCAGGCCACCGGTGTGAATGTTTCTGACCAAATAATCAGAAACGGGCTCAATGAGGATAGCCTGAGGGCTTGACATCCTGCAGTGACCCCTGTGCTCGCTGCCAATCACCGTAGATGGTAAATGGTGAGCTTGATTGCATTTGCCATGGACCACCAGAATTTGCAATTATGCCACTAGCTCTGTGGTCTTCACCAATGAAAGCAGGTTCAAACTGAGCACATGCAACAGATGTGAAAGGGTCCGGAGATCACATGGAAAATGTTGTGCTGCCTGCAACATCATTCAGCATGACCAGTGTTGTGGTGGGTCAGTGATATTCAGAGGAGGCATATCCCTGGAAGGACACACAGACCTCTACAGGTTAGATGATGGCACCCTGACTGCTATTAGGTATCGGGATGAAATTCTTGGACTCATTGTCATAACCAACACTTCTACAGTGGGACCTGGGTTCCTCCTGGTCCACAACAATGCCCAACTTCATGTGGCTGCAGTATGCAACAGTTCCTTAAGGAAGAAGGAATTGATAACATTGATTGGGCCCCACATTCGCATGACCTAAATCCAATAGAACACATCTGGGACATTGTGTTTAGGTCCATCTGGCAAAGCCAGGTTGCTCCTCAGACTGTCCAGGAGCTCAGTGATGCACTGGTCCAGATCTGGGAGGAGATTCCCTAGGACGCCCTCTGTCGTCTCATTAGGAGCATGCCCAGGCGTTGTAGGGAGGTCATCCAGGGACTTGGAGGCCACACACACTACTGTGCCTCATTTTGACTTGTTTACATGAAAGTTGCATCAGCCTGTAGTGTGTTTTTCCACTTTCATTTTGAGTATAACTCCAAAACCAGACCTCAATGGGTTGACATATTTGATTATTACTAGCTCATAGTATATAGTACGTATTTGGATTAACACCACTGAACATATTTTTTGTCTAAGAGCGCCATCTGTTGGACGCTATAACGTATCACTCTTCTTTACCTTGGTTCCCTCTGGGGCGTCATCACACAGGTCCGATGTAGTCGCAGACGTCGAGCCCCCACAGCAGTCGAGCTGCACATTCAAATGTTTTATTCATTTCAGTATCTTTTAAAAACAAATGAGGAAATTAGGAAAATTTGACTCACAGTCCTGTGGTAAATGAGTGCAATAGCAGTTGCGTTGGGATTGGATGCGTCACCGATGGAGCTGCTGTAGAATTTTTGCACCTCCTCGACAATCTTTGAAGATGTATACATATTTATCTTGATAGACTTTTGAACAACTTCACTATGTTTTTATACCTGCTCTTTGTTGATGAATCCAAACACGCCAGCTGCAATCTCAGCAGCGAAGATGATCAACAGGCAGGCAAAGAACTAAAATATTTTAAAAGCAACTTTACCATTTAATAATGTGCTGATCACTTGAAGGATAAGTCAATAAACCTTTGATTGAACTTACTGATGCAAGAAGGCACTGAGATTCCCGAACTGCCCCGAAACAACCAAAGAAGCCGACCAGCATCATTAAACTGCCGGCACCCAGGAGAATATACACGGCTAGGAAGACAAACACAGGCAAATGGCATTAATTAATAGGATGAAAACAAACCTAAAGAAGGCCTAAAACATCTGGGTTGATAGTACAAATAGCACTTGTGCATTTTCAAATGGGGATTTATGCTAAGTTGTCAGTGTGGACTGCATCTTGTATTACGCAAATCAAATTTCACAAAGATGTTTTTTTTTTTTTAATCATTATTTATTTACATCATCAGTATTGGAATATTCCTAAAATTAAAATAAATAAATAAATAAATAAAATACAGTACAAGCAAAATAGCACAAAAGTTTGAAGTTGAGATGCTATGTGACTGCAGTTCAGCGTTTGACCACAGTAACCAAAGAAAGCAGCACTGTACCACATCGTCATCCTACTCTTTTGTTCAAACCACCCTGCCATCTTGGTTTAGCTGCTTTTCTGCAGGGATGTCGTCACCTCGTCTAGTGGTGTGCTCCTTCGAGGGCTGGGGGATACACTGAGGGCCTCATCATTGGACCCTCCTTCTAGTGAGTTAAGGCAGCACACATTTAATGAAGCCACCCGGGAGTGTTGCAAGCTGTTGTTTTTCCTAAACAAAAGCGCTGACTAAGAAGTACAGACGCAGCATGCGCTTGCTAAATAGAATATTCATAATCATTATCCGAAAATTGGATTTGATGCATTTTAGGTTATCCTTTCAGAATATTTTAATTGGTGAGGGAGAAGGTACCTTTTCTCGTGGGCACTGTCTAACTTTCTGCATTACTCTAACACACTTAATATAATCATTCGGGGAATAGTATCGTTTCTCGTATTTACTGTTTGACTGTTTGTATTACTCTAACACACCCAATGTAAAATATACCATAGTTTAAGGAAAACAAGCAGAATATAGGGCATAAGATATAAACAATGCCTTATCACAGTAGCCCAACGTGTGCCTCATGCAACTAACTGAGCAAGATTGACCCTGACAAGCCCACGTCTGCACCACCAACTCGCAATCAGTTCTCCCGAACAGTCCAGAACAAATGGTGGGACCCCCTGTCCCAACACAGGGAACACCGGATAATGCCCGATATCCAACTGATAACACAACTGTCAAAACTCCAAGAGCCCCGTTGACGCTGAGGTGGCAAAATCCACAACCTTCGTTGCCTTGACAACAGTAACTCCCGAATCCTCCTGTCTAATCTACAAACAGACAATACAGTGGTGCCTCTACATACGATCGCTTTGACACACGATCTTTTCGACATCCGACGTAAAATTTGACTAGACATTTGTTTCTACATCCAACGACATGCTCTAAACTTGACGATGTATGACAGCACCACAGTTTTTTTGTTTTCCCGCAAGATGGACGCATGGCAGATTTTCTTGTGATAGAAATCAACATGGGTTCCAACAATGTTAGTCCAGGTGTTGAAAAAAAACGAAAAAAGGTGACGCTTACCATTACCATTGACATGAAGATAGATGTGATAGAAAAATATGAGCGTGAGATACGCATCCGTGATATGGCTCACTCAACAATACAGCTAAGACGGTCCTCCTGCGCTCCCAGTCATAGTTATTATAAGTTATGGCAATTATTATTGAGGTAACATCGCCAGCTTCGTCAGTTTTCTAATCATTTATTCCATCAACTTGTGCCGAGTGTCCCCCGCACCAAGTAAACAAGGTGAAAGTGAAACTAAAAAGGCTCTCTATCAAGTCAACCACGCGATGCGTTCAGGTACACTACGCAAACACATTCCGCACATTAGAACTCTGTTTGTTACATTACTACTGGTATTATTATTGTTGCTATTATTATGGCGATTTGTATCATTATTCCAATTTTTAATCATAATGTACAGTGGTGCAAATAAGTATTTAGTGAACCACTAATTGTGCAAGTTCTCCCACTTGAAAATATTAGAGAGGCCTGTAATTGTCAGCATGGGTAAACCTCAACCATGAGAGACAATGTAGAAGAAAAAAAACCTGAAAATCACATTGTTTGATTTTTAAAGAATTTATTTGCAAATCATGATGGAAAATGAGTATTTGGTCTATACCAAAAGTTCATTTCAATACTTTGTTATGTACCCTTTGTTGGCAATAACAGAAGCCAAACGTTTTCTGTAACTCTTCACAAGCTTTTCACACACTTTTGCTGGTATTTTGGCCCATTCCTCCATGCAGATCTCCTCTAGAGCAGTG
The DNA here is from genome assembly GCF_030265065.1 of Corythoichthys intestinalis. Taxonomy (NCBI): domain Eukaryota; kingdom Metazoa; phylum Chordata; class Actinopteri; order Syngnathiformes; family Syngnathidae; genus Corythoichthys; species Corythoichthys intestinalis. The sequence goes on along the minus strand of NC_080403.1, from coordinate 17,346,246 downwards.
ATGTTTTGGGGCTGTCGTTGGGCAACACGGACTTTCAACTCCCTCCTCACCCCGTGGCGTCAAAATGATAACAAGAACGGGGAGCAAAAATCCCAGAACCACACGGGGGGACCTAGTGAATGACCTACAGAGAGCTGGGACCACAGTAACAAAGGCTACTATCAGTAAAACAATGCGCCGCCAGGGACTCAAATCCTGCACCACCAGACGTGTCCCCCTGCTTAAGAAAGTACACGTCCAGGCCCGTCTGCGGTTCGCTAAAGAGCATTTGGATGATCCAGAAGAGGACTGGGAGAATGTGTTATGGTCAGATGAAACCAAAATAGAACTTTTTTGTAGAAACACAGGTTCTAGTGTTTGGAGGAAAAAGAATACTGAATTGCACCATACCCACTGTGAAGCATGGGGGTGGAAACATCATCCTTTTGGCCTGTTTTTCTGCAAAGGGACCAGGACGACTGATCTGTGTAAAGGAAAGAATGAATGGGGCCATGTATAGAGAGATTTTGAATGAAAATCTCCTTCCATCAGCAAGGGCATTGAAGATGAGACATGGCTGGGTCTTTCAGCATGATAATGATCCCCAAAACACAGCCAGGGCAACAAAGGAGTGGCTTCGTAAGAAGCATTTCAAGGTCCTGGAGTGGCCTATCCAGTCTCCAGGTCTCAACCCCATAGAAAATCTGCGGAGGGAGTTGAAAGTCCGTGTTGCCCAACGACAACCCCAAAACATCACTGCTCTAGAGGAGATGTGCATGGAGGAATGGGCCAAAATACCAGCAACAGTGTGTGAAAAGCTTGTGAAGAGTTACAGAAAATGTTTGGCCTCCGTTATTGCCAACAAAGGGTACATAAGAAAGTATTGAGATGAACTTTTGGCATTGACCAAATACTTATTTTCCACTATGATTTGCAAATAAATTCTTTAAAAATCAAACAATGTGATTTTCTGTTTTTTTTTTCACATTCTGTCTCTCATGGTTGAGGTTTACCCATGTTGACAATTACAGGCCTCTCTAATATTTTCAAGTGGGATATCTTGCACAATTAGTGGTTGACTAAATACTTATTTACCCCACTGTATTTGTTTTGCTCTTTATCAGTCAGTATTTATCCATCAGTATTTATTGAGAATTTAGTGTAGGTTTTCGGGCTGTGGAACAAATTAATGGAATTTTAATGTATTCTTATGGGAAAATCCTGCTCGACATATGACCATTTCGACTTACAAACAAAGTACTGGAAAGAATTAACTTCATATGTAGAGGTACCACTGTACTCCCAAACACACCCTTCTTCCCTGCCCACGGCCCACCCCACGAGAGCCTTCAAAAGACTGAATGTTTAAGCGTTGTCATTTTTCTCGGGAACCTTTTGTTGACGTGTGATAGGGTGACCTTGCCTCCCCGCCTGAGTCTTTTTCTGTTTCACCTTGCTGTTTTATTGCTGTCAACCTGAATAAATTGTCAACTTGTTTTCGGTGAGCCATCTTTAAACCTTTCAAAATGGAGTCAGTACAAGGGGTTAAGACTAAGGGGAACGCGCGGAGTTTGGCCTTTTGGCCAGGATGTTGGTGTCCTGCCAGCCCGGGTCGTTGAAGCTGCGCCAGCACGGGTCCGGTAGGTCAGCTGGCGCGATTCCAGCAGTCTGGCTAAAAGGTCGGATTCCTTCATTGGTTATTAAGTGTTTTTGATGGTTACGTACCAATGAAAAAGGTGTCAGGGGCATCATTGCCGGTCAGCAGTTCTACTGTTTCTGGGTCAAATCGGAGCCAAAGTCCGACGGCCAGAACTAGCAAGCCGGATAACTGAAAGGACATAAACACAGAATAAATTACTCAATTTTGAACAATATCTGTACAGAGTGGACAGGAAAAATGCGATTTTTGAACATAACAATGTGGAGCAGCACATTGAGATCTGTCAAGGTTAAAGCCACAACTTTAATAGCGCAAAAAATGCACCAAAAGATTTAATTCTAATTTAGATTTAACCGTTCACATTTGTCTGTTAAATTGCCACCAAGTGGCCAAGATGCACAAACCAGAAGGAGCAGCACAATGCCAAATGAATTAAAACAAAAATAAAAAATTGGAAAAATGATGTTTAGTCCGTCAAAAGTTAACCCTTTCATGCACGAGTTATGATTTCTTTTTTTTTTTCTTTCTTTTTTTTTTCCCAGGGCGCTCATTTAACTCATTGGCTGCCATTGACGGCGCTGGACGTCCAATCCATTTTGATTGTGAGGGGGCGAATGAACGAACCAATCCATTTTGACTGAGAGAAGGAGAAAGAACGTTTGTTCACTCAGTCAAAATGGATTGGAAGTGTAGCCCCGTTAGTGGCATGAAATGAGTAAAATACGATGAAAAAATTTTTACAGTGCTACTTGGGGCTGTAACCAGTGTGTATTTCTATTGTAATTCATTTTTAATATCATTAAAATAGTTTTTATTCACATTGCATTAATTTGTACATTTATAATTATAATAAAATATAAAAACACAATAATGATTAATAATAATAATAATAATAATAAATGACCAAAAATAGTCCTTTGGCCAATAACGAGTTAAAGGTCTTAAGTTATAGGCACTATAGACTTCATAATGATATTGACGGGTCAGATTCGACCTTCAATGCGCCAGGCCTTCAAGTAGGGGGCCATCCCAAAATCCGCTTCAGTTATTTGCGGTTGGTCGCAGCGACACATGCAGCGTTCCAATGCCGGATCTATGTTGACAAAGTACGAAAGCTGTACCGCATACAAACAGGAAGAATTGTCTCAGGAGTGATTTGTTCAAGGATTCAAGGTAATTATTATATGTTTCATACCATGCATGCAATTTGAAACGTGAAACACCACTGATTTTTCTACTGAAAGTCCAACTTGCATCAGAGTTGGCATAACATTAAACTGTGTGAACTTGCAAACCTGCAAAACTACTGTGGTCAGGCCAGCCTCCACAAGGACAAACGAAGTCAAGCTAGCTGTCCCTCATTTGGATCATTGTTTGCATTATGGGAATTACTGTAATGCAACGCGGTGGCTTCAGCGTTCAAGTCCCCTTATTTAATATATGAGGAGTTATCCAAGAATAGATCCACTTTAGGGGGACACTGACATGAACATGAACTGACATTTTTAAAAAATCTGTGAAATGAAATCACACATCAGAATTTCATGAGAGTACTTTGGTTCGAGTCTTGGGGTAGTCTTGTATGCATCAGATGTGGATCGCTCCTTGGATATCTCAGATTTTTTTTTTCGCTATCTTTTTCCCAAATCTATTTTATATTACAATACTTTAGTTTGAGTCTAGGGGTGCTTCAGTGTCCCCCAGAAGTGGACCCATTCTTGGTTAGCTCCCTGTTTTTGTTCTTTTTTTTTTTTTTTTTTTTTTTGATGAAGGGACTTGCACTTCAAAATGTTTCTTTAGTAGTTTTTGAAAAGAAAGGTTTGAATCGAACATTGTATCCCCTGAACCAGCAAAAAGTTTACAGTACAAGCAGGTTATGCTGTTATATCGTTCCTACCAATGTTAAGAACCTTGCCTAGTGGATTATCATTTCCATTCATTTCATTAGGGAAAAAGGATTGGAGTTACAAAACTGAAAGCACATCTCAAGACAGCACTGTCTTCTCTTTTTCCCATGGTGCAAATGGGCCACAGGCCGTGCCAGCCTCACTCTTGGGTATTTTCAGGGGTGACGTAACCCGCCCCGTCGGCTCCTCGTACCCCCCTAAAACCCACCGCTAGTGCACGTTCCGCCTCTTTTGGCAGCGCCACAAGAGCTGTCGGTCCCACGGGCTCGTCGCAACAAAGAGCTGCTGTCTCCTTTTATGACGCACAAGTGCTCTGCCATGGATGCCACCCATGAGTGTCTCAATTGGACTATAACTATGTCCAGTTTTTCACTGACGCTATTGAGGGTTGACTGGCACAAGAGTTGTGTGCATAATCATATATAGAAATATGCCTTGAGTTGAGGCTTTCAACCCTTTCAAAGACAATGGTCAGTACATTGGACAGCTATTCAAAAGTTGACACTTAAGACCTGTAACCCTTTGTAGGGCAAGTGCCTATTTTTGGTCATTAAAACATTTTTTTCCCCCAACTGTACTGTATATTTATTACATTTTCTTACATGATATAAACAGGATTTACTTGTAAAATGACAATGAGACCACGTACCAAAAAAAAGAAGAAAAAAAAAGCAAAGCAAACAAATATATATATACATATTTAGAAAAAATATTACTCAGTATTGTATTTTTTTGCATTATTTTTATATAATTATAAATACATTTATAAATTAATACAATGTTAATGAAAGCTAAATGAAGGAGATTAAAATGAACAAAAACAGAAATACACTCTGATGATGGTCCCAAGTAACACTTTATAATGAAGTGTTGTGCAAATACTAATACTAGTATCAGTGCCAATACGGCACTAAAATGCAGCTATGGCGTGTATGAAGAAATAATTCACTGATGCTGCACATTATGTACACATTGAGATTTTGTTTTTAAACACTGGTTGTCCTCCCCAAGATGGCCGCCAATGACAAACACCACCGAAAATGAAGAAGAAAACAAAGAAAAATGCATTAAAAAAAATTATATATCTAAAAAATATATTTTTAAAAACGTGATATTGGTATACAAAAGGCATTGGCCAATGCAAAAAAGCCAGGTGACAGAATCGATATTGGGAGGGGAAAAAAATGCTATTGGTGCAATACTAGAAAGTATAGTTGTTTTTTCAACTATTTCACTCAACTTAAATTTTATGCCATTGACGGCGATAGATGTCCATTTCATTTAAACTGTGAGGACTGGCCATGATTTCAGATTCAGAATATTTATTTTCATTGTTACAAAAAGTACAACCAAACTTTGTTTGGAGCATCCATACAGCTCATACAGCTAAATTGGTAAAGTGCAAAACCCATATAATAAATCCCCTTAATTACCAAGTGTAAACATTGACACAGTATTGGACATACAGTATGTACAACAAAGATTCATGCTCATCTTTCAGTGCCATTGAAGGTGCTAGACTTCCAATCCATTTTGGCTGCGAGAGGTAAATGAACATTTGCCCAAAATGGACGACTAGCGCAGTCAATGGCAGGCAATGAGTTAAATGAGTGCCCTTTAAAGATAAACAAACAAAAAAAGGAGTCACAATGTGTGCACCAAAGGGTTAATATGTTTTAGCATCTCAAGAACCCCCCCAAAATGTATGTTTTTTCGTTTTTTTTTTTTTTTTAAAGAGAAAAAGATCAAACTTTGATAAACCCCTGGGAGATTATGTCTTGTGAAATTCCAATTTAAGATGGTTGCTGGCAGTGAGGCGTCTACTGCAGGTGGTCTTATCTGACCACACTTGAAGAAGCAAGACAGACCAAAACAAACAAGCCGATAAACAGATTAGCGCTGTTTCCTGTAACAAAGTTATCAAGCAATGTCAGACATGTTGTAATATCACAAAAAATGTAAATATGACACTTTCACTGCAAGTCAATTTTCATTTCAGGTCAGTGAAAACTGGAGTGGGCTAACTCCAGTTTATCGGTTTGTCAGCATATGTTGGAATATCACAAAGAATGTAAATATGACAAATTTATCGTAGAAATGACTAAAGTAATTTGGAGACTGTGATATTGACATACAGTGCCTTGCAAAAGTATTCGGCCCCCTTGAATCTTGCAACCTTTCGCCACATTTCAGGCTTCAAACATAAAGATATGAAATTTAATTTTTTTGTGAAGAATCAACAACAAGTGGGGCACAATCGTGAAGTGGAACAACATTTATTGGATAATTTAAACTTTTTTAACAAATACAAATCTGAAAAGTGGGGCGTGCAATATTATTCGGCCCCTTTACTTTCAGTGCAGCAAACTCACTCCAGAAGTTCAGTGAGGATCTCTGAATGATCCAATGTTGTCCTAAATGACCGATGATTATAAATAGAATCCACCTGTGTGTAATCAAGTCTCCGTATAACTGCACCTGCTCTGTGATAGTCTCAGGGTTCTGTTTAAAGTGCAGAGAGCATTATGAAAACCAAGGAACACACCAGACAGGTCCGAGATACTGTTGTGGAGAAGTTTAAAGCCGGATTTGGATACAAAAAGATTTCCCAAGCTTTAAACATCTCAAGGAGCACTGTGCAAGCCATCATATTGAATTGGAAGGAGCATCAGACCACTGCAAATCTACCAAGACCTGGCCGTCCTTCCAAACTTTCTTCTCAAACAAGGAGAAAACTGATCAGAGATGCAGCCAAGAGGCCCATGATCACTCTGGATGAACTGCAGAGATCTACAGCTGAGGTGGGAGAGTCTGTCCATAGGACAACAATCAGTCGTACACTGCACAAATCTGGCCTTTATGGAAGAGTGGCAAGAAGAAAGCCATTTCTCAAAGATATCCATAAAAAGTCTCGTTTAAAGTTTGCCACAAGCCACCTGGGAGACACACCAAACATGTGGAAGAAGGTGCTCTGGTCAGATGAAACCAAAATTGAACTTTTTGGCCACAATGCAAAACGATATGTTTGGCGTAAAAGCAACACAACTCATCACCCTGAACACACCATCCCTACTGTCAAACATGGTAGTGGCAGCATCATGGTTTGGGCCTGCTTTTCTTCAGCAGGGACAGGGAAGATGGTTAAAATTGACGGGAAGATGGATGCAGCCAAATACAGGAACATTCTGGAAGAAAACCTGTTGGTATCTGCACAAGACCTGAGACTGGGACGGAGATTTATCTTCCAACAGGACAATGATCCAAAACATAAAGCCAAATCTACAATGGAATGGTTCAAAAATAAACGTATCCAGGTGTTAGAATGGCCAAGTCAAAGTCCAGACCTGAATCCAATTGAGAATCTGTGGAAAGAGCTGAAGACTGCTGTTCACAAACACTCTCCATCCAACCTCACTGAGCTCGACCTGTTTTGCAAGGAAGAATGGGCAAGAATGTCAGTCTCTCAATGTGCAAAACTGATAGAAACATACCCCAAGCGACTTGCAGCTGTAATTGGAGCAAAAGGTGGCGCTACAAAGTATTAACACAAGGGGGCCGAATAATATTACACGCCCCACTTTTCAGTTTTTTATTTGTTAAAAAAGTTTAAATTATCCAATAAATTTTGTTCCTCTTCACGATTATGTCCCACTTGTTGTTGATTCTTGACAAAAAATTAAAATTTTATATCTTTATGTTTAAAGCCTGAAATGTGGCGAAAGGTTGCAAGGTTCAAGGGGGCCGAATACTTTTGCAAGGGACTGTATAAGCAAAGGTAATTTTTCACTCCAAGTCATCATATATAGCATAACATTACTAGATTTGATATTGATTTGAATTCACCCACTATTGCAATAAAGCACATTTTCCGTAAAAACAAGGACAAAAACAACTAACCAGTATTAGTAACCAGTTGTATGATTGTAATCATACTTTGTATACTTTTTTTTTTTTTCAAAATTACTCCAAAACAATAAATTAAAGCCCTCGGAATAGATTTAATCGTCATTTAAAAAAACAACCAACCAACCAACCAACAAACATACAGAAAACAAACATCAAGCTAACGAATCCACTATTTTTTTTTAATCACAAAAAAATAAAGACAGCAGATTAAAATAATCCTTAGGTAAAACTATTTGAAATCAAAATTAGTCAAATTTTTTTTTTCTCTACTTGCATTCAAATGAGTCCTACAACTGATGCTTTTTTTGTGGAGGTGGGTTGAGCTATTTCTCTGCAGCACCAACATGCATATTGTGTACTGTAAACAACAACATAATGCACTGCTTGCTGGTTTTATGAAATCTACCATTAATGGTGCCCATTCCCATCTGCCATAAAAAGCGCATATTGCAATATGCATCTAAATCCCAGTGGACAACTTGAAACAAACAATAAAAATGATGTCATTTCAATCAATATCTCGCCTCCGCCCCCCTCTTCCCCACGCTGGTGCAAATGGACTCACCCAAAAGATGAAGTTGAAGACGAACAGCAGATATTTCACGCATTTCATCCCGCCGTGGACTTTGCTCATGGTTGCCACCTGGTCTTGAGGAGCCTCAAATTGAATTGATCGTCTTATTCGTGCACGTTCACGTCAGGCTACAGTCGTCGCGACCACGGCGAACCAGGGAGCGTGCGCGCGCACCAACATCCGAAAACATGCGCGTGAGAGAGAGAGATGCAGCCTGGCCACGCCCATTGCCTTCATCGCGTGTTTGCGGGGCATCCCTTGGTGGCCTAAACTGCAACTCTACCAAAAAATGACAATGATTATTGTTTTTTATTTTTTAAATGTATATGTCACACGTAATATGAACGGTTCTTCAGAATAATTAACACTGGAATTGATTCTCTGAGATTTGCTGAAGTAGGAATTTAAACACTCTTGTTTTAACGTGTCAAAAGACAGACAAAATATATATTTTTTTAAACACCTGTATTTTTTTCCCCTGCTCCATGTCTAAGGTTTTGAACATAAAAATGGATTTACACTGCACGAATCCAATTATTCCAATTTTGGCATTGAATGCCACACGACAGTTGCAGAAGTGAGCCTTTCCACAAAAAAAAAAAAAAAAAAAAAAAAAAAAACATAATAGTTCAAAATGACCATTTCTGATTTCACATTTAAGTGCTGCTGGTGAATGCAACACGGCGCATGCGCAGTAAACATTTCATGCAAACAAGTTTGTAGCACACGCTTTTTGCCTTTTAATAATGTAAAATATAAGTATTTAAATTACAAAGTAATAAACTGCTTATATTTTAAGACATCATTTATGTCATAAGTGTTGATATAATTCACAATTAACCAGTTGTTTATTTTCAGATGCCTTTTTTTCCAAGCGGTATAATGCGCAATTGCAGTCTATATTCGCTAGGGTGCGGTGTTGTACTCGAATTGCATCAAAAAGTATGGAAAACCATACTAAGGTATAAAAGTTAGCAGCTGCCTTTTCTGGTTTGTTTTTACTACCTCTTACAGATATTACACAATGTCTTGGATGTAATAGAAAATTTGACAAGGTCACTAATAAAAAAAATAAAAAAAAAAAAAAAAAAAGATTCAGACTGGACTGGCTGGAAGTGGCTTCTAAAATAACATTAATAAAAAGGTGGTTAATGATATTACTACCTAAAGCAGCCAAAATGATAATTTATGGGAAACCTTATCCTGGAGCTTCTGAACAATGGGGGAAAATGTCCAAATTGCAGTCAATTGAAGCCACATGTCCCCCCGCCCTCAGGCTTAAAACATCCTTGATGCCAATGCGGTGAATTACAAAAACACACAATGTATAATGTATATGTTTAATAAATAATTAAAAACAACAACAACAACAACAACAATACTTTTAGCACGTTTTTCTCATATCAGACATGGGTCTTGTACTATAAAACAAAACAGAACACTTAGTTGGATTGTTTTTTTGTGTTGAGGGCTGTGCTGTCTGCTTCGCTGCCTAGAAAACAAGTTTCAACCTGCAGTTTAGATCAAAGTCTTGTTTTCTTTAGCTGCATTTTTATTCTGTACTCTGCGTCATTAAATATTTGGATTTTTTTTTTTTTTTTTTAAATAATGCTTAAAGCTAACAGATTGAACATGTGCTTCATCATGATCTTTGTATTTAGATTAGGGCTGCCACAAATAAACAGCTAATTGAACTGATTTAAGAGTTATTGAACCTCTTAAAATTAAATATTTAATTTATATATTTGAATTTTTCAAAAATGTGTTTCACTTAGTTATGTAAAAAAAAAGGAAGGAAAGCAATCGCTTTTGAGTTTCAAAAGTTTTTTAAAGGAAAAAACAAACAAAAGTAACTCTACTCTTATTTAGTTATATTTCTTTTAAATTAGCATTTCTATTGATATAAAAGATTTTTTTAAACAGATAACAATAACAATAAATATTCTCAAACATTTGCTTTATTTTTTAATGACCAAAAATAGTCACTTGCCCTTTAAAGGGTTCAACGTCTGAAGTGTCCCTGAAAAGGCATGGACTCCACCATCAGTTGGCAACACAGCTCCCACAGACATTGCACCGCGCCTTCCTGTAGGGGGCCGACCGAGGCAGAATGTTGAGTTGGCTTTTAATGTGATAAACTCAAACACAAGCTGTGTTCTAACGCCGGATTTAGTTGAAAATAGGATGAAGAGTCTCAAGAGTGATTTGGTCGAGGTAATTGTTCAAAGCCAAGGTCAATTATAAAGGTAATTGTTATACTAAATGGCACCACTTTGAAACATTGTGAAAAAAATCAATGGATAAAAAAAGTTTTACATTCATATCTATATAAATTCCACGATTTAATGATTTATTTACAAGAATTTACTTAAAAAGCTCTTCGTTTTGTGATGGCCGCCATGTTGGATTACACAATTCTTTAACTTTTGCTTGAAATATTTATGTAAAATGAACCATGACTGCCTGTTTTTGCTTTTAACCAAGAATCTAGACTGTTTTACCTTCATACCTGTAAAAATTCCGCAATTTAAGCATTTATTTACAAGAATTTTCAACTTAAAAAGCTCTTTGTTTTGTGACGGCCGCCATGTCTCTACACAATAGCGGAATTCAACCTAAATAAGCTGTGATTCTAAATAGAAAAATGCTAATTTTACTTCGTTGAGTAAAATTAAGATGATTCCGCACACTTTCCTAAAGTATTAATTTTCTGATGTGAAAAATGAGTGATTTATTAGCTGTTGAAAACTGAAATGAAATTGAAAAAAAAAAATTAAGTTGCTATTTTGGGCAAAAATTTATATGATGTGTTAAATATTGCTATTGAGCCTGAAACTATAGGTGATTATCTCTGCATTTGGTGATTTTTCTGCATCTAGCGATATTTTGAGAATTTATAGCCATTTTAAGTTTTGTTATACCGTATTGGCCCGAATATAAGACGGCCCTGATTATAACACGACCCCCTCTTTTTCAAGACTCAAGTTTGAAAAAAGACTTTTTGAACACCAAATTAATTTTTAGAGAGAAAATAATTACAGTACATCTGAAACAAATGATTATAACAATATATTTGAGAGAAAAAGCATGTTATTTTGCCTCATTCAAGTCTTAATATCTGAACATTTGAATATTTAAACTAAAGTGCAATCACATTCGTAAATGAATGGCTTCTGGTTTTTGAAATGTAAATAAACCAATCTATTGTGATAAAACAACAACATTTCAATAACTGCATTAACCATCAAAGTGAAGTCTAACTGTAACTGTAGTCTTGAAACAAATCTGAATTAGGAAAAACATTGCAATAAAATAATGCAAACTGGTTAAACTTGAGAGTAGCTGAGAGTTGTCATGACAGAACATCGCTTCAATGATATCTGGCGCCATCTAGCGTCGTGAATGGGGAGAGTAGCTAAGATCTGTCATGACAGAACATCGCTTCAAATATATCTGGCACCATCTAGCGTTGTGAATGGGTATAATGTCTAGACCGCGAATATAAGACGACCCCTCTTTATCAGTCTTATTTCAATGCAAAAAACACCATCTTATATTCGGGCCAATACAGTACTTAAATAAAAAATAATAATAATTAATCGGGATTTAATTAGGGAACAACCTTGAATTTTTTAATGTTGCTTCTCTTGGAGACTCATATATGCCTAAGGTAGGTGCCTGTTTTGGTTTTAGGTCGCTTGCAGCTTTGGTTTTGAAAATATTTGAATTTTAAGTTTTTAAAAATAGGCCCCCTACGGATTGGCCCTGAGCCCCGTGTCCTGTCAATTGATAGTGAAGTCTATGAAAAAGGTTAAAGAAAACTAATTAACTTGTGCGGTTTCTAGTTGTAATACAGTTTACAGCTAATATGTTGAGGCCAGAGTAGTATAACAGTAACACATAATTTATACATGAAGCTGAGTAATTGCAAAAATGATTGTCAGGGATTCATTGACTACCCAAAAAATCATTTGTGGCAGCCCTAAAGTAGTTTTCAAATTGTCAAAAATGTGTTTTCACATGTCTGAATTAATTAATGGAACTCATTAACTCGTTCAGGAAACTCATTCACTGCTATTGACGGGGATGGACGGTCAATCCATTTTAACTGGGATGGGGCGAATGTTCGTTCATCCACGCCATCCCATTCAAAATGGATTGGACATCCATTGCCGTCAATGGCAGCCATTGATTTAAAAGTATGTCTCGTAAAATTATAAAAATTAAAATATAAAGCACATGCAGTCCCCGTACTTTGAAATAATACTAATAATTTACTCTCACTGCCTCCACGACTTGCGGCTGAGCACGCACACGCAAGCCACGTTGATGCGTATGAGCCTCCAGGCCACCAAGTTCTTAAAGGACGTCAAAGCCCGCACAAATGTGTGTGAATTGGTGCAACGCGAGTTCCAATGTCGGGCGTCGATGCCAAGGCATCCCGAGTTGCCCGCGTGTGAGCTGTGACACGTAGTCTCAAAGAAGTACTGTTTCTTGTTGACGTTGTTGATGTTAACGTCCGGCAGAACCGTCACCTCGTTGCCGGAAATGTCCGTGGCTTTGGTTTTGTTGCCCACCCACACACTGATGCTCTCGCATACAGAGTACACGCCTCGGTGCTGGGGCTGGCTTGCTCGCCGACGGGTCCTACGGGACCCAGTTGGGTCGGCATCGGGCGGCCGGGCACTAAACAGCACCCTAGGGGAGTGCCTTCGCCGTCTGCTGAAGAGTTTGGGGTCCACTCGTGGGGCGCCAGCTCTGGCGTCGGTGGCGCTTGAGTCCTCCCCAAAAGAGGCCACGGCCTGGGCACTGAAGAAAAGCAACAGGACCAGCATAGACGACCTCATGGGCGCACCGCCTGTGGAGAAGTCAAACAAATTTTATAACAAACACTGAACAAGAAAAAGTCTACGAACCCCTCTAGTATTATATTTTAAAAATGCAAGTCATTTCAGCAAAAGCAGACACGGGAAAAAATGCTGTCCAGGTCTTGCTTTTGTGAGAAGAATTATATTCCAAAACTGATACAAATTGTTGAAGTAATCAAATATCTTCTTCATATTTTATTTAACAATAATCAGGAAAGAATGGTAAATAACAAAAAAACTTATGTTAAAAAAAATTCATAGTGACCTTCTTTGGGTTTCTGACCTTCATCATTTATGTCATCACCTTGCTGCCTCTGTAGAGAAAGCCGATGGCTCTCAAATGCTGAGAACTTCTAAAAGAATTATTTTTTTAACAGTTATTTTTGCCATGTTTTTTATGAATCTGTTTAAACATCCCTTCAAGAGAAAGTTTCTGAGGTGAGAGTTTATTCGACAATTATTCAGAAATGCGAACTTGAAGACCTTATTTTAAACAAAAGAAAAATAATTGAAAACGTGGAAATGTGGAAAATAAGTTGTGGCCCAACTAAACATCGGTCGAACTTTTCGGCCAGAAGGAATGTGTGACACAATCACAATACTGCTCAATGACCGGGAAAAAAAACACTGTAGCAACAATCAAGATTTAGTCAATGTAAAGGGAGTTAGGATCAGTTCAAAATAGGAGTCAGTGTTCACCTAACTCTTCAGCGTTTTTAATGGCAAGGGGGAAAAAAGAACACATTTGGTGTGTCAGAGTCCGTTTAAAATCCTGCAAAGTGTTCGGGATGCAAACAGTGAAGTGAAAGTTTCTGAGGTGAGAGTTTTTACAGGAGTCCTTTCATACATGACCCTGAATGCCGTATGAAAAATGCAATGTCTTCCAATAAAGCGTAGGTTAAACTTTTCAGCTAATCTTTAGCCTATATGGAAGGAATTAATATCAGTTCCAAACAGAGATTGGTGTTCCCATAAAACCTTTTGACTCGAATGCATTGTGGTCCAATGTAACCAAGGTGGACCACATTAAGAACAGCATATCAGCAGTCAAGCATGGTTTTGAGCTGGAATTATGACCTTAGCCAATGTGAAGGTGAAGTTGTGTTCAAAATTATTATGTACATTATTAAATATTATGACATCTCACAAAAACATGAAAACATGCTCGGTGGTGTAAAGAAACCAAGGCTTTTCAGCCAAAAGGAATAGCAACATAGGAATAGTAAGGACAGGCAAGGATAAAATCTTACTCGGAGTCTGCGATCCTTCCAAATGATGCAAATCTTCAAGTGAAAGTTTCTGAGGTGACCGTTTATTCATGAATGCTTTAGAGGATGAAAGATAAACAAACACTTGCCATCTCCCAAAAACGAGGAAAAAAATGCATTGTGGTCCAAAGAAACCAAGGCTTAACTTTTCGGCCAAAAGGAATATTTGAGCACTGTACCAACAGTCAAGCATGATTTTGGCAGGCCTTTTTTCCAGCTGGAATTAGGGCCTTAGCCAATGCGGAGGGAATTAGGAACTGTTCCAAATAGAAGTCAGTGTTCACATAAAACCTTCCGGCTTCTGCTCAAGGGCTAGAAAAATCTTATTTAAGGTCAGAGGCTTTATAAAATGATGGCAAGTGGATGCTGATTTCCATTTAACATGAGTTTGGTCAATTTCATTTGTCAGTCCATAAGACTGGTCAATTTCATTTGTCAATCCATAAGACAGCAGCCATTAACTCATTCACTGCCAGTTTTGGTACAGCATATGTATAGCAGTCACTGAATATATCTTGCGGTAGTTAGACATAAAAAACATTGGCTTTTGAGGGCGACAGAGCAGGTACAAATTACAAATCTGGAGGAGCAACAGACTTCTGCCTAAGCAGCCAAATTCATAGCATCACAAAATTTGGTAGCGTGAGTGCTCTACCTTTGTCCTCGTCCCCTAAAATGTCATCACTCTTTCTCTTCTCATATATCCTACCCTGCAAATTTGAGTTAAACAGTTAAATATGTTCATTTTCTATCCTCTGTGACCTTTGACCTCATTACCCCCGAATTTATCTCATTCACAGCTATTGACCTCAAATCTAATTTAACCGGGGTGGTTGGCATACAATGATTATGTTTCATTGCCAGTGATGGCGATAGTTGTTTAATCCATTTTGACTGGGAGGGGGCAAATGAACAAACGTTCTGTCTCCCAGTCAAAATGTATTGGATTGTCGTCAATGGCAAGGAATGAGTTAACAATTCTTATTTTCCTTAACTTTGAATATTTTCACGCTCCAGTGCGGCAGTGGCCTCTGGCTTTCATGTCAGAGTTTGAGTAGTACTCGTTCTCACACCAAAAGCAAACAAAGAGAACCAAAAATCTTCCGCAAGTCAAATTCCCATAAAAGAAGCTGGCAAAAACCTCCAACTCGCCACATTTACACATTGAAAGGATGCTTTTTTTCCAACCACTTTGTGACACTGCATTAATTGAATCTGACTGAGGTATGCTTCATAACTTGGAATTATCATCTGCGAAACCGACACACTGCATAAATTTCATTCACACTCTCATTTGTAAGCAGGCATGTGTTGAAAGGCATGTTGACCCCCGAGAAAGTGTCATTTGGAATAATTGTCATCTTTTCTACGGGGTATGACAGACGACGTGGAAGCGAGCAGACGTGTCGACACCCGTGACGGCCCCTTCGGCAAGCTGCGCTGTCAGGTGGGTTTATTACACTGCGTTTTGCCCAAAGGAGGGATCGCTCTCAGACGGAAGCCCATTGCTGCCATATTAAAATTGGTAAACATCACAATACGCTTTAAAATAATACATTTAATGCGTCACAAATTTTGCAAAAATAAGATGTATTTTTTTTACATTAAAATGTAAAAAGAACTGTAATCTTTTTGATCAAGTGCATCCAAGCTAGTGTTGTACCGATACAAATACTACGATCGGAAGGATCCGCGGCACAATATGAAAATGAAGGCAGTTAGTAATAAAAAAATAAAGTGTCGATGCTGTGCAATAAGTACTCTTTGAGATTTAGTTTCCAATTGCCTGTTGCCCTTCCCAAGATGGCTGCGAGTTACAAACACCGGTATAAAAGAAGAGTCGCTCCCTCCAGGTGTAAAAAATGTCAATTTTGTGTAGTTCTGTCCACAAAGAAGCACTCTTGCATGCCGTGTTGTCTTACTTTTTCCCATGCACGTTGCATACTAGAGACATTTCGCATTATTATCGCACAATATTACTAGAGACATTTCGCAACCCTTTCCCGCCATTGCAGGTATAACCAGATAAACATAAACATGTGGCTTGGTGGCTAAAAATGCCCGTCTTTCTCACTCAAACTAAGCATGTTTACTTTATTCCCTGACATGGACGGTGCTAGACCTCCAATTCATTTTGCCTGGAAGGGGGCAAATGAACATTTGTTCAAAGGCACTCAAAGTCAAAGACACTCACCTTTTCAGTGTCCGCTAGGGAACGGTAGCGGCTCAGTGTGGCGCCTAGAGGATGCGAGTGAAGCTGCGTGCTGCGCTCGGGGCTCCTGCCATGTGGCCCCCGTCCAGCGCGCCTCGCCTCCTCGGCCCGCCTGCCAAGACACAAGGCAGAACTGTTTCTTTTAATGTCCTCGTAAACATACTCTAAACACATCACATAGTGAATGTGCCCTAACTCCAAAAGCAGGTTATTGCCCTTACTGCTATGTTAAACCATGTCAAAAGCAATAACCTATATTTACAAGCTCAAATTTTAATATTTGAAAAAGCACGCAAAAAAGTAACGCAAAGCAGACTTAGGCGCACTGCTTCCATATATATTAGTATTACATAAAGCTTTATAAAATAATGACTTTAATCTCGTAATAATATGTAAAATTCGATAACATTATGACTTTTTCCCTTTATCATGTAATATTAAGACTTATTATGTCATAATATCACATCTTTTTTCTTATAGTATTATGTAGTATAACTGCAAATTTCAATTTTTCAAGTGGAATTGGTTGAATTTAAATGAGTTTATCACTGTTAGACGTCCAGTCGTTACAGCGAATAACGTTTCTTCATTCGTGGCCAGCTCTCCCAATTTAAATGGATTAGATGACTATCCCTGTCAATGACAGCCAGTGAGTTGAGTAAATTGAAAGTTAACTTTTGTTTAAGTAAATATATAATAATTTTACTGTAGTTTTCAAGTGAAAGTGCCATCCATCCATACATCCATCATCTACCGATTAATCCGGGGTCAGGTCGCGGGGGCAGCAGCTTTAGCAGGGAAGTCCAGACCTCCCTCTCCCCAGCCACTTCAACCAGCTCCTCGGGCGGGATCCCAAGGTGTTCCTAGGCCAGCCGAGAGACATAGTCTCTTCCGCGTGTCCTGGATCGTCCACGGGGCCTACTGCTGGTGGGACATGCCCGGAACACCTCTCCAGGGAGGCGTCCAGGAGGCATCCAAATCAGATGCCCGAGCCACCTCAGCTGACTCCTCCCAACGCGAAGGAGTAGCGGCTCGATGCCGAGTCCCTCCCGGATGACCGAGCTTCTCACCCTATCTCTAAGGGAGAGCCCAGCCACCCTGTGAAGGAAACTAATTTCGGCCGCTTGTGTCCGGGATCTTGTTCTTTCGGTCATAACCCACAGCTCGTAACCATATTTGAGGGTAGTAATGTAGATCGGCTGGTAAATCGAGAGCTTCGCCTTTCGGCTCAGGTCCTTCTTCACCACTACGGACCCGTGCAGAGTCCGCATCGCTGCAGATACTGCAGTGATCGGCCTGTCGATCTCCCTTTTCTCCTACCCTCACTCGTGAACAAGACCACAAGATATTTGAACTCCTCCACTCGGGGCAGAATCTTATCCCCGACCCGGTGAGAGCACGCCACCCTTTTCCGACTGAGGACCATGGCCTTGGATTTGGAGGTGCTGATCTTCATCCCGACCGCTTCACACTCGGCTGTGAACTGCTCCAGTGAGAGTTGTAGGTCACGGCTTGATGAAGTCAACAGCACCACATCATCAGCAAAAAGCAGAGATGCAATGTTGAGGCCAGCAAACCGGACCCCCTCAGTGCTTCGGCTGCACCTAGAAATTCTGTCCATAAAAATTATGATCAGAATCGGTGACAATAGGCAGCCTTGGCGGAGTCCAACCCTCACTAGGAACAAATTTGACTTACAGCCGGAAATACGGAGCAAACTCTGACACCGGTCGTACAGGGACCAAACAGCCCTTACCAAGGGGCTCTGTAACCCGTACTCCTGGAGCACACCCCACAGGACTCCCCAAGGCACATGGTCAAACGCCTTCTCCAAATCCACAATACATGTAGACTGGCTGGGCGACCTCCCATGCACCCTTGAGGACCCTGCCGAGGGTGTAGAGCTTGTCCCCTATCCCACAGCCAGGACGAAAATCTCACTGCCCCTTCTGAATCTGAGATTCGACTTCCTGACGGAACCTCCTCTCCAGCACCCCTGAATAGACCTTACCAGGGAGGCTGAGGAGTGTGATCCCTCTATAATTGGAATGCACCCATGGTCCCCCTTCTTAAAAAGGGGGACTACCACCCCGGTCTGCCAGTCCAGAGGCACTGTCCTCGATATCCACGCGATGTTGTAGAGACGTGTCATCAAGTGATACTAGAGTAGAAACTACTGTAGTGATAAACTCATTTAAATTCATCAAGTGAAAATGGATGAATTTAAAAGAGTTTATCACTCGTAGACATCCAATCCATTTGAACTAGGAGGGTGGCACACTTTCGAAGGCATCGGGAATGAGGCTGAAGCTAATTTCAAATGCAGTTTACTCAGAAATTTAGGTACGGACCACAAACTTAATAAACCAAGTAAACAAGTTACTTAAAAGGAACCTCGGACTTAAAGACTTGTAGACTCTAATAAGCCACAATTGTTCTCTTTTACTAAAATATGCTATTAGGAACAAATACTGTATGTTATTGCCATTGATTCAAAAATCCATCATATTTAGTACATGTTTTAACCTACGGAGGGTGCCATGTCTTACGCATGCAATGCATGCTAGGCGTGTTGATGCAGCCTGGACTGGGAGAATAGCTGTGCTAGCTAGCATGCGAAGCTAGTTTGACAACTGGCATGATATTGTCACATTCTTCTGCTGGTCAGATTGTTTTGTTACTGAGCTGTGGAACGAGTTCCCAATGTCGTGCCTGCATCCAATTCCAGCTCATCAGTAGTGTATTATAAACGATCCTAGGCGACTTACCGAGATATTGACTTGCTGCTATTTGACATTTTGTATATGCCTTCGTTGCTAGTTGCATCATTGCCTTGTTTTTTTCGTTTGTTTGCCTCTCACTGCAGTTTTCCCTCTTTTTTTTTTTTTTTTCCAAATAGATCCTGACCTTCAGTCATGGACCCTTTTTGTGTCTCGCTTTTCGCGATTGCATGTTATTCCATGGTCAAGCCAGCCGTACTTTCTTTTCAGTTCGGTTCCCCTTTCAGGTTTTACTGCAAAGACAGACTGACAGACAACGCATGTGGGTTGCGATTGCTTTATAAGGAAAATCATGACTCCGACATCCCATGGAAGTATTGTCCTGTGGTCTACGAGCTCATCTGTCGCAAGGGAACGCTGGTTGGAATCCAGCTGGAGAGCTTTATATCGACAGTGCTGTCCTGCTCATCACTCATATTGGTTCAATTTGGAAGGGCAGAACCGATGACTGGTATATGTAGATAATGAGTGACACTGTAGAAGTACGGCAGCGCTGCCCAGTGACGTCACTGCCCCGATTGCATTGCGCCGTCCACAACAATAGTGACCTATTAGTTAACTAATTTTTCAAATTTTATAAAAATGAAAACAGTAAGAGGAGTTCGAATATGAAATTATTATAACTAATACTAACATTCATCTTTTAAGAACTACAAGTCTTTGTGTCCGTGGTTCCCTTTAAAGGAAGAGAAGAATTTAAGTTATAAATCCTTAAAATCTTAAATTGGCATGACTGATAGGAAGTGTTATTCTTCACAATGTAGCACTCTCAAATGCAGCACGTTTCCAAATAAAGGCACTTGTATCACATCACTTCCTCTTTGATCAACCAAGAAGAGGAAGCTGAATGGCACCCATAAGAACCTGAATCTAAGCCAGTTATTAAGTTGGTTATTGTCAAAATTTCCTCAATAACTTTAATTCAGTTTGTTTCTTGTAATGCTGTATTGCTGAACCTTTACTTCACTTCTGTACTTCAGTTATCCTTCTAAAACGCAGTGCTACGTGTGCACTTTTAACAACCGCTCTGTATAAAACACATTTATTCAACCCAAATGTGCGAGTGAAAGCAAAGGAAGCATTTGTTGTGTTTTTCATGCCAAATTCCCAGTGAATTATGGTTTTTGGGCAGTTTAGTGATATGTAAATCTTATGTCCTCTCGGAGGGTCGTTCATAGAAAACAGACGCGTCGGTCGTTTCGAAGTCCTGACGCGAAAACGTCTTAGTGGTTTAGTCAAAAGAAATAAAAACGTCCAGTCAGCAGTTGGTCTCTTACTCGGCGGGTTAGAAGAATTCTCCAGACTGGGCCGCGCACCAGCGTTGAGCTCGGGGGCCCAGCGGAGATGTGACTGACAAGTGCACTAGTCAAAATGGGAGAAATACAGTACTTTGCAGTTTGATACATTTCACTTCAGTAACTCATGGAGAATGAAACCTAATAGCGCATAAAGATAGAAAGCACTTGAAAAACAGCAAGAGTCAATCTTTAAATATCATAAATATAACACTCATAAGAAGGTGTGACTGAAGGAAGTGAGGAACACGCTTATGACATTGCAGGGTGTTCTGAATGGAGGAATTTTGGTGCTGTGGGATATTTCCTGAGCAGTGAACACCCACCCAACCCACCCATTCACCCATCCATCCATCCATCCATCCATCCATCCATCCATCCATCCATCCATCCAGCCAGCCAGCCAGCCAGCCAGCCAGCCAGCCAGCCAGCCAGCCAGCCAGCCATCCATCATCGATTTATCACCTATCCATTCGTCTTTCCATCCATTCATCTCCATCCATCTTTCTATTAGCCATGATACGTCGCTCCCTTGCCCTTTCCCATTCATCTTTCCTAAAACATTCTACTTTCTTCCATCCCTCTCTCCTTTTAGCTACCTGTTCTGGACTTATGACAGACAGCACTGCAGTCACATAACATGCAGATGCATTCATATGCGCAATTATTTTTGCTCCATATAGAAAACTGCCATCATTTGTCACGCAGCACTCTAAGTAAACACAAGCGAAAAACATTTCGTCATATCGCCAGTAGGCACTCTCCAATAGTTTGATTTTATAACTTGAAGTGCTCCAATCTTCCATAATGGCTGTGAATCCTCTAATTAAAGTCAAATCTGCCGCTGTGATGTCATCATGAGAGACAACTTGACTGTTAATTTTGCAGCCTGCATGGGGGGGGGGGGGGTCAGGCTCATTTTGTTGCTATGGCAACAGTGTTGTCTTGTTCTTCCTTAGGCGATTTTTGGGGATTTGTTTTATGTGGACTTTTATCTCCCTCAAGGTGGTATGGTTTTTTTGGATTGTTTGCGCCATTTATTTTGCTGAAGTCTGATGAAACATATTACAGTGTTTCACAAACGTGAGTACACCCATCGCATTTCTGCAGATATTTAAGTGTATCTTTTCATGGGACAACACAAACAAAATGACACTTTGACACAATGAAAAGTAGTCTGTGTGCAGCTTATATAATAGTTAATTACATAAGAGTTAATTTATTTTTCCCCTCAAAATAACTCAAAATATAGCATTTAATATCTAAAGTGAGTACACCGCATGGGAACTACGTACATCCCTAAATGTCCAAATTGAGTACTGCTTGTCATTTTCCCTCCAAAATGTCATGTGACTCGTTACAGGAGTGCTGTCAGCATTGCTGCAGAGATTGAAGAAGTGGGGGGGTCATTCCCACCAACATGCTTGACTGTAGGCATGACAAACTTATCTTTGTACTCCTCACCTGGTTGCCGCCACACATGCTTGAGACCATCGGAACCAAACAAATTTAATCTTCATCTCATCAGACCATAGGACATGGTTCCAGTAATCCATGTGCTTTGTTGACATGTCTTTAGCAAACTGTTTGCGGGCTTTTTAGTGTACCGTCTTCAGAAGAGGCTTCCTCCTGCACACCAATTTGATGTAGAGTACGGCGTATGGTCTGAGCACTAACAGGCTGACCCTCCCCCACCTCTCCAATCTCTGCAGCAATTCTGTCAGCACTCCTGTAACGAGTCACATGACATTTTGGAGGGAAAATGACAAGCAGTACTCAATTTGGACATTTAGGGATGTACATAGTTCCCATGCGGTGTACTCACTTATGTTGCCAGGGGTTTAGATATGAATGGGTATATTTTGAGTTATTTTGAGGGGAAAATAAATGAACTCTATTATATAAGCTGCACACAGACAACTTTTAATTGTGTCAAAGTGTCATTTTGTCAGTGTTGTCCCATGAAAAGATATACTTAAATATCTGCAGAAATGCGAGGGGTGTACTCACTTTTGTGATACACTGAATATGGGCTTCACCTAAAACAGTATTAATTAGTTGGCTGCCACTGATGGCGATGGATGTCTAATATGACGATAGTCCAATCCATTTTGACCCACTCAAATTGGATTGGCTGTCTATCGCTGTCAGTGGCAGTGAAACAACATCGCTTAATTCCATCCTTCCAAGTTGAAATGGCTTTGTTTTTCTAGATCTGCCAATGGCAGTGAACGAGTTAAGGGCTTCAGGCAACAAAATAATTCAGAGTTATAAGGATATTGGAGAATATGTATATATACAGTATTTATCTATGTGCTACTGAAACAAAGTTTGCGGAACAAAGTGAAAATGTCAAGCGATGGCAAACAGGTCAAGAAAATCAAAACCCAGAATGCTATCACATTGGATTATTTCTTTTTGTATACATTTATTTATTTTAAAAAATAATGCTAAAATCCTACAGGTTTCTACTTTGATTTCAATATGTCATGTTTTGATTTCTGAGCTAACAGAGCACCACAATTGAAGTGATTGGCTCTATCAAATGTTTAAGCAGAAAAGTGCAACAGAATGCAGGCAGAACTCAAGCTTCTTGTCTGGGCCCCCAGTTTGGACAACCCTGACCTACAAGGACAACAGCCAAACCAACAACTCTTTCACATTCCAAAAAAAAAAGACCCAAAGCAGCTTTAACTGCATTGCAAATTACCACCCTGGTCAAGGCTGAGGTTTGCGCATATCTTTATAAATGTGTTTTCAAAAATTATGATTTGAATTATCACATACAGTGGGGCAAATAAGTATTTAGTCAACCACTAATTGTGCAAGTTCTCCCACTTGAAAATATTAGAGAGGCCTGTAATAGTCAACATGGGTAAACCTCAACCATGAGAGACAGAATGTGGGGGAAAAAAAAACAGAAAATCACATTGTTTGATTTTTAAAGATTTACTTGCCATTCATGGTGGAAAATAAGTATTTGGTCAATACCAAAAGTTCATCTCAGTACTTTGTTATGTGCCCTTTGTTGGCAATAACGGATGCCATACGTTTTCTGCAACTCTTCACAAGCTTTTCACACACTGTTGCTGCTATTTTGGCCCATTCCTCCATGCAGATCTCCTCTAGAGCAGTGATGTTTTGGGGCTGTCGTTGGGCAACACGGACTTTCAACTCCCTCTACAGATTTTTTTTATGGGCTTGAGATCTGGAGACTGGCTAAGCCACTCCAGGACCTTGAAAAGCTTCTTACGAAGCAATTCCTTTGTTGCCCTGGCTGTGTGTGTGGGATCATTGTCATGCTGAAAGACCCAGCCACGTCTTATCTTCAATGCCCTTGCTGATGGAAGGAGATTTTCACTCAAAAAACAGCCCCAAATCATGATGTTTTCACCCCCATGCTTCACAGTGGGTATGGTGTTCTTCGGATGCAATTCAGTATTCTTTCTCCTCTGAGAACATTAGAACCTGTTTTTCCCGGTTTCATCTGACCATAACACATTCTCCCAGTCCTCTTCTGGATCATCCAAATTCTCTCTAGCGAACCACAGACAGGCCTGGACGTACTGTCTTCAGCAGGGGGACACGTCTGGCAGTGCAGGATTTGAGTCCCTGGCGGCGCATTGTGTTACTGATAGTAGCCTTTGTTACTGTGGTCCCAGCTCTCTGAAGGTCATTCACTAGGTCCCTCCGTGTGGTTCTGGGATTTTTGCTCACCGTTGTTGTTGTCATTTTAACGCCACGGGGTGAGATCTTGCATGGAGCCCCAGATCGAAGGAGATTATCAGTGGTGTTGTATGTTTTCCATTTTCTAATAATTGCTCCCACAGTTGATTTCTTTACACCAGGCGTTTTACCTATTGCAGATTCAGTCTTCCCAGCCTGGTGCAGCTCGACATTTTTGTCTCTGGTGTCCTTCGACAGATCTTTGGTCTTGGCCATAGTGGAGTTTGGAGTGTGACTGACTGAGCTTGTGGACAGGTGTCTTTAATACCGATACTGAGTTAAAACAGGTGCAATTAATTCAGGTAACGAGTAGGGCCACATTAGACCTCGTTAGAAGAAGTTAGACCTCTTTGACAGCCAGAAATCTTGCTTGTTTGTAGGTGACCAAATACTTATTTTCTACTCTAATTTGGAAATAAATTCTTTAAAAATCAAAAAATGTGATTTTCTGTTTTTTTTAACCACAGTCAGTCTCTAATGGTTGAGGTTTACCCATGTTGACAATTACAGGCCTCTCTAATCTTTTCAAGTAGGAGAACTTGCACAATTGGTCGTTGACTAAATACTTATTTCCCCCACTGTAGTTTGAGTGATGTGAGTTTTGGTGTTCTGCTTTTAGAATAATGAAAAAAATGACATCAGGGAGGTAATGGGCCCTGTTTTAAACTACGTACATAGTTAATGTTTTGGAGGTCTTTTCATGTGTTAATCAGAAAACATAATAATAATAACAGCATCTCAAATATTACATTGTTTTCCCCAATTGGAATTCCTCAAATTATAAAGTCTGGAAATGCCCTAAAATATCTGCTCTCAACCAGGATAATAAACTTCCTGTTTAATTCTGGGCATGGGTCTGTGGAATATTTTTGTGTGTCCTGTTATGTGGGATATGTCTCTCTAATTCCATGTAGATAGGCGAAACTATAATATTACTTGTAGCATAATGGAGCGGATATCCATCGCAGTCAGTACCACTGAAACGCAATCATTCACTGCCTGCCTTCTAAATACGAATCTGGTCCTTCACATCACTAACCAGTAGATCCAATAATTTCGTCCAAACTTCTCTATGACGCCTATGGCGTCCAGAAGATCAGAAGGCAACATCTGGACGAATGTGGCGGCCATTTTTTTTCTTGGTCATGTAACACAATATACGCACTGCACGACTGTGAGTGTGACTCGTGTGATTTACAATCTGAAACGGCACTTCCTGTTCAACACACACACAACCGAGTGTTTGAAAATCTATGAAAGTACATGCTGTCAGGGATAAGTAAAACCAGCTCTAGAAGGAATGCTCCATCAGCCCGCAACAGCTTTTTTAAATACCAGATGACATGAAATATAATGAGTGTCAATGACAAAAAGTTTGTGCAGCGCAGTTTGAATCTCTCGCTAAACGCGAAACGACAGATTCACCGATTGAAGCGAGTGCAATTGCTTCCCTCGATTTTTTTCTTCATCAATGAGACTCTGGTTAGGACGTCACCTGAGACGAACCACACATTCGCACGCTTTGCAATCTGAACCAATCTCTTCCAAAGCTTCCTTGATTGCGGTGGCCAGTTCAAGATTCAAAAGGCACGACAACATCCACTGCAAGCGCACATATTAATGGACAAAGCTGGTCAGAGTGCAAACTCTTTTCCGCACTTGAGAAATGTAGTCATCCAAGTCCGATCTCATCTGAAAATCTTCTTTTTGGCACAAAGCAACATCAGTGCCAAAGGGAAGGCTTGTGGTTGGGGAAGTCAGAAAGCAGGAGGAGGCAGAGCGACCCACCAAATCTGTCTGAAGGACCAGGCAGGAAAGATGGACCAACTGAGAGAGCCTAAAATGGAAAAAAAGCTCAGCTGGCATGACATCTGGCAAATGGAGGATGCACAGCTGAGTTTCATCATCACAGCTTCGCACGACTTGTTAGCTTCCCCAAAAACTTTCACTAAAACCAGCGATTTTCAATTAGTGATGATTCTGAAAATCAGAAACAGCTTGTTATGTATCAAATGCCTGCATCCCTTGTACACACATCTTGACATTCTCACCCAAGGGTCACTGTACTTAGAGGCATAACCAAATGTTTAGGGGGACCACCACAAACATCAGCATTTTGTACCAGCAGGTGGACATCAACAGCAACATACATCACCAACGGATGCAACCTGTTCGAAATTGAATGTGAGAGTGGACACACATAAAAAACCTGCGGTTTTCCTTAGAAATTGTGGAACCAACTGTTCAATCAGACATGGTATTGTGGTCTCCAAAGGTAAAGGTAAGTTATGTCATAAGGTTAATGACAGTTGGGGTTAAGGACGTATATGAGAGGAAGAAAGTAGTGTTGTGCTTGCAAGGCAGTTCAAGATTTCATTTTGAAGGTCTTGATCTGGTCTCAAAGTCAACTTCCAAAATATTAATTTAGTTCCTGGTCACGACCCCCAAAAGTACGTATCTTGTCTTTGACCCTGTGATTTTTGGTTTCAGATAAGTTTTGGTACAATCTTGGTCATGGTCTTGAACAAAACACTAGAAAAAAGACTGGAAAATGAATCTTCCCAGAATGGATGGAAAACCCATATCATCCAAGAGCATTTGCTGTAACATCTATGACCAGTCTGTTGAGGAAAATGGGAGATCAAGATCCGCTCAGGATTTTAAAAAAAAAAAAAAAAAAAAAAAAGAAAAGAAATTCAGCAACTATCTCTGAATTATATGCAATGACAATAACAGGGTAAAGAGATAGTTTGGAGGCAGGGGAACACTTTACTCAAGGAGAAGGACACCCTTGCTATGCAGAATCCATAGACAGACACAGAAGGTATGTTCCAATTGGAGGGGTCTAACTGGGACACAAAGAACACTGTTTAGACCAGTTGACGGCCATGGGGCTTAGTCTGTTAAGCATCCATGAAGACGGGTGACCATCTGATGACCCCAATGATAG
Organism: Corythoichthys intestinalis; assembly: GCF_030265065.1. NCBI lineage: Eukaryota > Metazoa > Chordata > Actinopteri > Syngnathiformes > Syngnathidae > Corythoichthys > Corythoichthys intestinalis. Next base: position 17,319,121 of record NC_080403.1, on the reverse strand, counting down.
ACTTACACCCCCATTCTACACTGCGACAGCTACCTTTAAAACATACTGTAGTCATAGTATTGTGGTTCAACCCCAACCAAGACCACACAAAGATCATCTCACAATCAGATTTGACAAAGTCAAATTCAAGACCAAAACCAATACAGAATAAAGCCAATGACCAAGATTGTGTCTTTTAGTAGTCAAATCCAGGATGGGGTGGAACCAAGACTGGTCTTAAGTGTACAACACTACCTAATGGATAGGAAGATTGGCTCCCTTTAACTTTATTATTGGGATAACTTCTAGCCTCCGGTTAACATGTCAAAGTCAAATCAGCCATCACAACAATTGTTCATACTATATATCACAGTAACATTGGGCCAACTTCAGAATAAAAGTCTAAAAAGGCATTATCATTATTTGTACTCAGGAATCCAAAGCACTCCCATCCAAACCTTCATTGATTGCGGTGGCTGGTTCAGTTAGCAGAAGGCACGAGGATTGCCGCTGCCAGAAAAAATATCAACCCCTTCCATGAGGAAATAATTCAGTCTTTGCATCATTCTTTCCACCCTCTGCCATCGTTTGCAGCAGGTCCGTCGCCCTTTGTACTACACGGCCCACGCTGCGTGCCGTCGTGCTGCAAACACAATAAATCACAGAATGTGTTGAAGAAGAAGCCAGTGTGCCAGAGAACAAGTGTAGAGCAGATCTTGGTTTTATAGCTCTGAGTGTCTCCTGGTGAGATTTGTGAGGATTGCCAGTGCGAATAGTTTGCGCTTGCATGTTGCGTTTTAGTGCTTTTGACGCTCTCTAAACAATAGCAGGCGGTATATATTCCTGGAAACAGAGTGCCGAGTTTTTCTTCAGTACCTCAGCAACTGGGCTTGAAAATGATATCTATCTCTCGTGACTCCTGATTGTCATTAGGCATTTGTTTGATTCCTTAATTGAAAATGTTTGGGGAAACCCTGTTTTAAAAATTCCATTAGACATCAAGAGCTCTCGTGAGTCACTGTTTTGCTATTTGAATGTGTGTGGTCCCATTGAATCTCTGGAGCTTCTCTTCAAAGTAGTTGTACTCTGTCTTCACTTGTGTTCGATTTTAATTCATTGATAGCCCAAAAGACTTACAACGGTATGTGCGGGGCGCGACAAAATTGAGGTTTGTGGAACGAAGCATTGACTTATCAACATGTATAGCTGTGTATGTTCCTCTCCCACCTTTTCACGGGTATCTCCGTTGCGGGAGGAGAGAGCGCCTGAGGCCGTGAGAGACGACGGGACATGCCTGCGTGGAAGACTCAGTACTCGCCGTCTTTTACGCGCACTAAGGCTAAACCAGGTTGGGTGCCAGCGAGGGAGGGGCAAGCACAAGAAGTGAAACATTCTCTCAATCATTTGAAGGAAAACAATTTAATGCCACAATTAAATACAACAGACGCAGTTTTCAGTCTATAAAAACAAAGCTACAGGTTTCAAGTTTGACATGAGTATTGAGTGCCAACTCAAGAAAAATCAGACCAGCTGCAAATGAACTTTCAAAATGTTTCCCCCCAACATCTTTAACCTTGTTCTGCCTCCAGCCAATGCAGTGCTTTAAAGCATTAGCAATAATCCCAGTGTCTAAACAGTGGGCTAGCACATGTCCAATGACTAAAGGCCTATGCCACATTGCCTTTTTCCTCCTGCCAATTGTTTGGAGAGACATTAGAAACATCCTTACGAGCAGCAAGTTTACCTGTAGGCATGTTCCACAATGTGTGGGCCAAAAGATTGAGCTGGTTGAAGGTTGAGTGCACGATCAAGAGTGAAGAATGAGATTACTGGACTTCTTTTGGAATGCTTTTTTTCTGTCAGTCTTGATGTAAAAACTCAAAACGGTGATTTACATCCTGTAGCCGATCTGCAGTGAATGATCACTCCAATCAATCAATGGCAAAGAATTCATCAGATTCCTTAACACCCCAAGCCAATTACAGACATTTTCATTCAGATGGAAGATTGGGAAAAAACTAGAAGAAAAAAGTTATGGGTTAGAGTTTAGGGTTTAGGTTGACTTTTATGCCTTTGACTGACTATGACTTATTTGAATAGTAAATAAGTGCTTCAGGCTTCTTCAGCATCTTCAAGGTTATGTCAACAGCTCTGCAGTCAACAGAGGCTGTAACTAGAAATCTGAAAGACACTTAAGGGTCGATTGACCATTCGACCAATGCCTCCTCGACTAGTTTCATGACTACTTTATAGTTTCCACTGCAAAGGAATCATGGTGTGACTACCCAGTGTAAACATGACCAATTCACCACCATTAGCATAACAGTTGATATTTTCTGCAACCAGCATCCTCCTGCCCTGCTCCGATTTGTTTTTCCCCACTGTTCAATACTATAAATGTGATGTTTTTCCTGACAAAACGTTGAAGAAGTCTTTATGGAACATCTGCAGAGTTCATACTTTATAGCGCCCAAAGGAAGATGATGTATGCATGCAAACTATGAAGCATAATGTACAGTTTGTCACGAGAAGCAGAAAACCCAAGGAGTGGACCCGGTGAGAAAATCATCTCAAGAGACACACAAATAGTAGCAAGTCTTCTCCGGTATAATCACCTGCTATTATGACAAGAATGCAATCATTCATTTGCTGTGCTCTGTGGCATAATTTGAGGAAATTGCCCCGCAGCTACCTGCTTGTTTCCACGCCAACATACCACACAAACCCTGGAACTCTGCAGGAATTTTTTTTGTGCCTCCAGAGAAGAGGAGCACAGCTCTGCTAAGCAGCCACGGTGTAACCTGATGAGCCTCGGGGCTACGCTTCAACGTACTCGCTGGAGATGGAGGCTCCCAGCTGAAGCTGATCTACAACATACTAAGCCTTCACAAGAATTCTGACAAGTACAGTAGTCAGTAAAATCCCACAGCAGGTTGTGTTTATCGCCAAACACGTAGAACGCTAATGAAACCGGGAAAAGTTGCCTCAGAAACTTGTGTTCTTTCATCTCTAAAAAGTTTTGTAATGGTCTAAAATTCTGAGGAGTTTAAAGTCAGATATTTGTCTACCTCTACAAAGCCTTGACTTGTTGCTCCGCCAGGGGGTTATTGCAATATATTCCAGTGCGGGTCCACAGGATGCCTCAGGAGAGACGAGTACATTATCTGTCATTTGTCCCAACTGTTGCTCTCTGAGTTTTCAGCACTTGTTGGAAAACTTGTTCTGATAGTGAGCAAGTACAGCAAGACACTGTGCGCCCTTGTTTAATGTCTTGTGAGGTCCTAGTGCCTGCCTCTCTGTGGGCTCCGTCCTCTCGTCTGGTTCTTTGGGGAGACTTGAGACGGCTGTACTCAGAAATACTTTGGAGACACTTTGAAAACCATGAGAGTCACGTGAAATATTTCCATTCTGTGTTATTAAAGTGCCTTGTAAACAATTGCACCCCTTAATTGCTCTATAAAGGTCTATTGGCGCCTTGGGTGCATTTTGCACGCCAGCGAGAGTAAATAAGCACAGAGGAGGCCCACTGTTGTGTTAAATCAGCGAAAAACATTCAGAAGCATCGGGGCAAACTGGTTTGTGCTGATTATCAGAAGGAATTTATCATGTTGGCTCTCCATCTTGAATGTTATTGGATCTATTAGTCACCCTGAATGAACTTACAGAGACTGTTTCCTTAAGTGTTGGACATATCAGACCGGTATTGGTTCAACACCACATTTTGAAAGTCTTGATATGATCTCTGGCTCAACTTTAAAGAATATTAGTCTAGGTTTTAATCATGATTTAGCATTTCTGGAAAATCTTGATCCTGACTTAGTCTTAGAAATGTATGGTTTAAGGCACGTTTTAATCTGGTCTTGGGCTCAACTCCTGAAAGTATTGCTCTTTGCTTGGTCTCAGTGATTTCTGTTTTATGGTAAGTCCTGATCCAATCTTAAGTGTGGTCCTGAGCATAAAATTATTATTAGATAATAATATTAATAATAATACAATAAATAAAAATCACCAGTTTTGAAAATTGGATCACATATAAGTGGAGCAGTAAACAATCTGACGTCTGATCTTTTTCGTTGTGCCGAGACACTGACTCCTTATTTGAGTTGATTAAACCCCAAAATGTCAGCTTTCTACCCATTAAAATTTTAACATTCGCTGTTACATTTTCTTCTTTGTCTTTGTAGTTTCATATCTGATGAACATTTTCACTATCCAAGATTAATGAGAAAGCATTCATTTCTACCGTACAACAGAAAAACTAAATATATGCAAATATGTAAAAATTGGGCATTCAAGAAGCTCTATACATTGCAAACCCAATAACTACAGCTGAATATTTTTGAAAAACAAACCCACTGACATCTTTCTGAGGTTTTTCAAAGCTCGACTCCCCATTCTTATTCTTCCATTTTCCCACAGTCTGACTCAAACATGTGCACTTTTTACGAAGTTGCGTGAAAATTGAGTAAAAGTACAGTAATTCCCTGATGTATTACTCTGTAGAACTGATCGTGAGCAGATGTCTTATACTGGATCACCTTGTCTTGGCCATTCAACCTGCAGAAAAAGTTTAGCATTACAAGTGTACAAATTTGATGTATAATTGGAGGCAGCACTGGCAGACCTGCAGCAGGTCGTAAGAGTTCACCCTGTCCCAGGACCAAACATCTACCCTTCAACATTGGAAAAAAGTGAAAATTGTCCTGTGAAAGTTGCCTTCATTACGAACAGCGTTTATGGGATTCAGTTTCACGCTTTGTGGAATACTGCGTGTGTCCTTTCCCCATGTGAGTCTCGTTCCAAGGTTACTCCAAGGTCACCGGGGAGCCGTTGATTTATTCCTTATAAGTGAGACGACGGCGGAGAAATAAAAGCACCGCTTGTGTTCGCACTAATGTCAGCGGCCTCGCACATCTGGAGCCAAATGGGAGCATATGGATGCCAAATCTGCTTACCGCGTTACGCGAAAGCATTACCGCAGCGCCCACTCCTGTTGTTGAGTTTGAGGCACTCGAAACGCTAGGGGGCGTGGGCTTATTTATATTCTATAAATCCAATTCTAATGACGTTAAGACATTAATATTGTCTAAAAGAATACACTGGAACAGATGATTGCCATTATCTGGGATGAAAGGAAAGTGTTCACTTGCAAGAGTGTGGTGAGGTTCATCACTTTGTGAAGAACTGCGTGGGCAAAACATTGTAACAAATTCTAAAATAATATTTCTCAATGTACAGTTACAAAGGATTCAGGGATTTCAACTTTTTTGGTGCATATCATCATCAAAAGATTGAGAAAATCTGGAGTAATCTGCACGTTAGCAGCAAATCCAAGAACCAATTTCTGTATATATTTAAGGCTTTTGAATTGCATTTCCCCATGACCCTCTTGAGGATAAGCAATTCAGAAAATGAATAAATGAACGAATGAATGAATTGCATTTCAGTTTTTCCAAGACTTTATTTTCCCAGCTTTCATAATAAACACATAAATTCAAACACAAAAATCCCCAAATATACTTCCCACCTATCACCACATACAGTGGTATGAAAAAATATCTGAACCTTTTGGAATTTCTCACATTTTTGCATAAAATCACCATCAAATGTGATCTGATCTTTGTCAAAACCACACAGATAAAAATACAGCGTCTGCTTTAACTAAAATCACCCAAACATTTGAAGGTATTGATAGTTAATGAGGATAGCTTGCAAACAATGATAGAAGGGGAAAAATAAGTAAGTGAACCCTCTGCCTAGGGAGACTTAAAGAGCAATTGAAGCCAATTTTTACCAAACATTTTAAGTCAGGTGTGTGTCCAGTGTTGGGAGTAACGCCGTTATAAATAACGCCGTTAAGTAACGGCGTTATTTTTTCAGTAACGGGGTAATCTAACTAATTACTTTTTCCGCCGTTACAATGCCGTTACCGTTACTGACGGTCAAAAGCGGTGCGTTACTTACTCTGAATAAATTGAAGAAACAACCAGCCGTGTCGAGTCGAGATTCTGCTCTGTTGATTTGTCATCCAAGACTTGGGGTGCGTTCAGGTTCGAGAATAGCGCACGTACTTCTGACTCCAAGCTGTTTGTCCCTGCTCATTCAATTAGACAATACTTTCCAAAGTTTGGTAACGTTTCTGTGTTTGCTACACCTGATGCTAGCCTCGTTCCCATCTCCCACTGTCAGCCAGCAATAATTCTGCTTCCATCTTGAGGACGGCAGACGCTTTGAAGGTGACGCGAATTGTCGGGAAACGGGCCTACCTGAATGCAGCCCCTCGAGAGATGCGATGGAAGTGATTGTGATTGGCTGAGGGTTAGAGTCATGTGTCTTGGTAAGCCAATCAGAGCCGGTGATTTCACAAGCAACCCGGAACAGGGCGTGCGGCAAACACACACACGCAAAACAGATGCTCAGGGTCGGGATGGCAGAGCATTCAGAAGACAAATTGTCCTTTAAGAGGTGGAGATATAGACACTATTTCAAGTTTGTCGAATTTAAAGGAAAGAACCTGCATGTAATGTGTAATTTATTTCCCGGGGCAAAGCTTTTGTCAACATCTGTGGTAAGCAATTCAAATCTGCTGAAGCACCTAACAAGTTAACTACCTGTCTGTTCTTTATTCCACTGACTCGAATACTGCTCCGAAAATTTCAAATTCTTTGACATACAACAAGTTCTTTTTAAAGTAACGGAAATAGTTACTTTCCCTGGTAACTAGTTACTTTTACTATAGAGTAATTCAGTTACTAACTCAGTTACTTTTTGGAAGAAGTAGTGAGTAATGTAACTAATTACTTTTAAGCTGCCCTGGGCACTGTAAAACACACACCTGGTAAGAAATGTCTTGATGAGAAGCATTGTCTGGTGTGCATCATGGCTCGGTCAAAAGACCTGTCTGAAAACCTGCGATTAAGGTTTTTTTTTTTTTTTTTTTTTTTTTTTAAATTAACCTGTCCTGTTCAGCTGTTTAACACGGAGAATGGAAGTCCAAGTGCCCGGATGGTCCGAACAGTTTTAATGTTTCACACTGAGAGTCTGACATACTCCTATTGTGATCATTCAACATACCTCGTGTATTATGACAAAGCAGCGAACAGGAAAGGGTTATGGGGGAACAGAAGAAAAGAAACACAAGAGAAGAAAGAAAAGAAACAACAACAAGAAATACATTGAACGTCTACACTAACTACTAATATGTTGGTGCTATCGTCAGCTCCATGTATTTCTGGTTGACACCATGTAGGGGGCCTGTTGACCAGAGAAAGATGGGGGTGGGGGAGTCTATAAGCTAAGTGATTGAAAGGATTGTTGATTTGTATAAAGCTGGGAAAGGATACAAAACCATCTCTATAAGTCTGGATGTTCATAATTCGACAGTCAGAGAAGTTGTCTACAAATGGAGAGAGTTTGGCACTGTTGCTACCTTCCCAAGGAGTGGCCGTACACCAAAGATGATGCCCAAAGTTCAGTGCCGAATACTCAGAGAGGTTAAAAATAACCCTAGAGTATCTGCTAAAGACTACAGAAATCACTGGCAAAGTCCAATATCGTTGCGCACTCGCCAACTATATGTAAAACTATGGCCAAGAATGTTGTTCATGGGAGGACTCCACGGAGGAAGCCACTGCTGTCTGAAAAAAAACATTGATACTCGTTTACTGTTCGCAAAAAGGCACTTGGACATTCCAGATAGGTTTCGGCAAAATATTTTGTGGACTGATGAAACCAAAGTTGAATTGCTTACCAACATCAACACTTCATCCCACTGTGAAGCATGGTGGAGGGAGCATCATGATTTGGAGCTATTTGCTGCCTCAGGGCCTGGACAATTTGCAATCATTAATAGAAGAATGAATTCAAAAGACTGACTGAACTACAGCAGTTTGGCCGAGAAGAATGGGCCAAAATTAGTCCCGATCGATGTGCCAGACTGAGTGAGCGTTTACAGTAAATTATTGCTGCAAAAGGGCCGGGGCCACAAAATATTAAATGTGATTGTTTACTTACTTATTTTACCCCCTTTTCTTATTGATAACATACTATCCTCATTAAAATATGAAAAACTATAAATGTTTGGGTGGTTTTAGTAGAAGCAGAAAATCTTTTTCATCTGTGTGATTTTGACAAAGATCAGCTCACATTCGATGGTGATTTCATGCAGAAATTCTAAAAGGTACAGATATTTTTTCATAACACTGTACGGAAACCAACCCACAAACTCTGGTACCCAGTAATGACTGAAAAATACACAATTAAAGTGATCAAATATGAATTCCACTCCTTTACATAATCAATACACGGGGACCAAACTCTCAGCAGTTTATACCTTGACCCATTTAAAGGACCCAATTTTCTCTAACTGCAGTTCAGTCAGCATTTCCTGGGTCCATCTGTGAAAGGTAGGGCATTTAATGGATATCTAATTTATTAGAATTAGCCCACGCGTTATAAGGACACTGAATGCTAAATAACCTAAATTCCTTGCAATTTCAAGTTGAGAAATGTTTTTTTTTTTTTTCTTCTTTTTTTTTAAATCATTGAAGTTTTTCACACGCACAGTTCTGCACAAAGTACTGAAGCTAGCTAAGTCCTTTGCACAGCAAAAGTGAAATTTGTTATTCATGCTAACTTAAGATTTTAAGAAGATATACAATAACTCAGATTGTTAGATTTTGTTTAAACATTCCCTGCCATTGCCAATGATAGACGTCAAATTCATTTAATTGGGAGGAATGGCTGCTAATGCTTGCCTGTCAGTGCCATTGACGACCCTAGACGTCCAATCCATCTGACTGGGAGGGGCGAATGAATGTCTAGCAATGGCATTAGCAGCCAATGAGTTAATTTCTAACCTGGTCATTTGCATGTGTCATTTTAAAAAAAATAAACTAAAATTAATAGTATATATATATTAATGTACATGAACCTCCTTACTGAGAAGATGATGTGCAAAGCATATTGTAAGCACTTTTCTGCCCCATCTTCGTCATCCTGCTGAGTTCCCCCGTCAACTCGTGGTCGCGACTCGTAGATGAAGATGATCAGGGCCAGATGTGGATTTCCACTTTCTCTCGTTCCACAATTTCAGACTTTCGGTTTACAAAAGAGACAGATAGACAAGTGGTGCCAAAGTGAGAAGGAAGAGTGGATGAATTTCAGAAGCATCGGATGTAGCTTTCATAGTTCTCCTAATGGAGATGGAACAATCTGATGGGCTTTTTGCTTAGACGTCATCTGAAGCGTGTGACCTTTGAGCTGTGCATCCCCCACCTCTGTGGGGCAAACTAAGCCCGGGGCTAGATCGCCTTTTTTCAGGGGGAGTCTCCACATTTCATCCGGACAATGACTGTGTTGTGTCGGACATCATTTCTGTATTGGATCCAATTTCCTCCATGAGTAACGAGACTCCAAAATGGCCAAATTTCACGGTAGAGCTGCCAAAATGCTTAATTATACCAACAGTGAACTCATGAAACATGGAAAACTTTATTAATTCGTTATAGCGTCATTCACTGCCATTGACAGCAAAATGTACCCAATCCATTTTTGCAGCCAGCCTTTCCAGTCAAAAGGGTTTGGGCATCTATTGCGTCTTTGGCAGCTAATGAGTTGATTGCAGGTGAAAACTTCACATTACATTGGTATATTGTCTTATGTTATTGTTAAATTCATGTTCATGAGTAGAGTATTGCCTTGACTTAGGAGCGAATCGACTTACCAGCTTTATCTGAGATACAAGCTGTTGCTGGCTGATCCATTTTTTTTTTTTCTTCGAGTTGCCAGCAAAAATTTTAGCTACAAGCACTAATTGGTGAACTACATGCACACATGTATTCTTTATTCACTTAAAAAAAAAAAAAAAATTAATTAAAAAAAGGGAAAAAAAACTTACCAAGATAATTAGATGTGGAACTCTTCTATTGTGTATGTCTGTATTACACTGACCCTAGTGGCCAAGGCACACACACCAAAAATAGCACAAGGTCACCTCATGTTATTATTATTATTTTTTTTAACTAGTGGACTAAATTAATACGATACGAAATTGATTCTTTGGACAGTGTTAGGATATTTGTTACAAAGTGTGCCATGATTCGTTTCAATTCGATTCAAGGGCCTTTGATTAATTTAGTATGATAATATATACACATTTAACAGTTAAATCTACATATTTGTCAGGAGTCACATCATAGTTATGGTTTCCTTCAGAAGGCCATTATTTCTGTCAATTAATCGGCTAAATAATAGATTAGGAGCATAAAAATATTTTTTTTCATTCTTTTTCTTACTTAAAAAAAACTAGTAAATATACTCCTTATTTGAATGAAATAATTATTGTCATCATCATCGGTATCATTGACAATCATTGACAATTACAAAATGTGATATGATTTGCCCGAAGGAAGAAAGAACAGAAGAAAAAGACAAAGGCAGACGGGAGGAATTTATTAGTTTTGTGAATTTAGAAATATATATTTTTTAATTTTCACTTGTTTTATTTTTTTAATTCTTCAAATTTATTCAAAAAATAAAGTGCAGAAAAAAGTAAATATTATTTTCTTTTTAATATATTTCAAAAGAAAATGATTTTTACTTTTTTTGTGTGTGTGTGAAAAAACTGTAATTATTCTCACAGGCCACACAGATTTGGCACCTCTGACCTAACAATAGAAAACACAAATTACCTTACGATTTGCTGAAAACTCACACATTTGAATGAATGCAATGATTGTAATGAATGTAATGTCTAAAAATTAAACCAGATTGATGTATCGTGACATGCCTAGTTATTACTTCATTAAGTCATTAAGTGAAAGTCCTGTAGCATGCTTTTTCATATATGGACACAAATAAACACACACAAATATGGATTGAAGCACTTTTCAAGTTACACATTTATATAGAATAACGACTGCGCTAGACATGGAATCCATTTAAAGTGGGAGGAATGGCAGTGAATTAACAAACGTTCGTTCGCTTCCACCCTCCCACTTAAAATGGATTGGACGGTTGCTAATGATGAATTCTTTTCAATTCACAACTGGATGATTGCACGCCTCCTGATATGATTGGACGTCAGCATCATCATCAAGAAGCAGTGACACATCCGTCCTGCAGGGATCAGTCCTCTTTTTTCCCCCTATCCTCACTATAAAGCCTTTTTACGACTCTTTCCATTATTCATGAGCTCCTCCTTTTGTCGAAATGTTAATTACCTGATATAGGCCCCGTGCACAGCAGATGCTTCCCTTTTGAAAAGCGTTATATAAGCATTTTCCCCTTTGAAACGAAAATACTGCATAGTTGACGCGCACATACAGAAACACAGAATATTATATGACACAGACTCTTTGCCATTTTGTTGCGGTAACAGATTCTTGAACGCGATAGAATATAAAGGCGAAATGCCGCAAGTTTGGGGCCAACAAAGTGTCTTTTTCTTATTGCATGAATCATCCTCATAGCATTTTAACCCCTCACTGCCTGAATTTACATTTAAGAAATACAGTATATACATAAAGCATTGGAGGAATGAATAAAACAATTTAAAAAATACATTTTTTTTTAATTTTCAAAAGAATATGTATATGTATATATATTTTTTTAATTTTGAATTTTCAAAGAAATATGATGTCTTAAAATTACAAATTTTCAAATAAAAAATGTCCATATTTACCTCTTTTCTTTTTGGTTTTAAAATCTTTTTATAGTTTTTTTTTTTTTTTTTTTTTTTTAACCTGTCCTGTTCAGCTGTTTGACACAGAGAATGGAAGTCTAAGTGCCCGGGTTGTCTGAACAGTTTTAATGTTTCACATTGAGAGTCTGATATACTCCCATTGTGATCATACAAAAATACCTTTTTATTATGACAAAGCAGCGAACAGGTAGGGATTATGGGGGGACAGAAGAAAAGCAACACAAGAGAAGAAAGAAAAGAAACATACACAAGCAACAACAAGAAATACATAGAACATCTAGACTAATTATTAATATGCTGGTGCCATCGTCAGCGAGATGTATTTCCGGTTTACACCATGTGGGGGCCTATTGGCCAGTGAAAGAGGGGGACGGGGGTGGGGGTGTCTATAAACTAAGTGAATGAAAGAGGTAGAGTGTACACAAATCAGTTCTGTGATCTAGAACCCAGTAATCATGTGAATTTCTTATGAATGTAAGCCCGTTGGCGACCAACCCTACGCTGCCCCATCGCCAATCCCGGCACCAGGACCCCCAACCCGAGCATGCTCTACCGCATCCAGCAGCACGTGAGCCCCACCGGACGCGCGACAGCCACGCAGACGGGCGGAGAAGCCGCGCGGGCGCCAACCCAGGGCCACAGCGCCCACCCAGCCAGCCCGGGGAGGGAGGGTGGGCGGGGGGCCGGGGGGTCAAGCGCAGCCCATCCCTCCTCCCGCAGCCCAGCAAAGGAGCCATCGTCCCCCTCCCGGGATCCAGGGTGGTCCCCCGGGCCACCCACGCACCCATCAACCGGCCTTCAGGGATGGCAGGAGGGGACGCACCACCAACCCCACGTCTACCCCCAGCCCCGCCCGCCCACCCGGGCCTCGAGCCACAGCCCCCCAACAGGCACAGCACGCCACGGGACCCCCAATGGCCCACTAAGCCCAAGGCAGGGCAGGGCCCCCCGCCGGTGCAGGCAACACCCCGCTGATACACCAGCGCCCAGCCAGTGACCCGCGACGGAGCGGAGGGCGGATGTCCAGTCAGAGAAGAGGGGAGGGCGGAGGCAGGAGAACGCCGAGGAACTGCCACGGGTCGATGCAAGATCGGAGCCCCGACCCCCCATACCACTCCCGCGGCCGGCAGCACAGGCAGAGGGGAGGCCACACCCCAGGAGCCACGCCATAAGGAAAAAGTGTGGGACCCACCTACCACCCTATTACTGAGGCTGCCAGGTTCCCGGCTGGCAGCCATCACCCAGCACCGTGATGGGATTGTGAGGGGAGGGTAGTGCAATGTATGCATTAAAATAGGAGAGCTTGGCTTGGGGCAGTTGGACCGCAGCATGGAATTTCTGCCCAGCCGCCCGTCCCACCGCCCTTTGCCGGAGCTCTCCTGTGGAGTATGATGTGTGTGGTGCATTTAAAAAAGGTGCAGGGATGGCGGGGCCTGTCGTGAGGGGCCAACCGTGAGGTACCCCTCCCCCCCCCAAAACAGGTCCCAACCATCCCACAACCTTGGTGTGTGGTGTATTAAAAACAGGGGGGAGCCGGGCCAGGACTGTAAAGCCCTGTCCCAACTCTCCCCGGAGAAATGTATGAGCATGTAAGTGCCAGGGTGAAAGATATTTACAGTGCCGAAGTGAGAAGTGCGTGAGTTAAGAGGCAGGCTCCCGCGGGCGTGGCCCTGTCCACCACAACCACCGGCCGCAGGGCGGGAGAAGCGTCAGGGCCCCGATCAGTTTTTTTTTAATTTTTTTATTTATTTAGGATTTTACTATTTTTTGTAATATATTAGTCTATACATATACCAGTACATATGTACAATTCCTATTTTATGTACTTATTTATTCCTCTAATGCTAACGTTTTGTAAATGTATATTTTTAAATGTAGGCATCAAGAGGTAAAAGACAATATTATGCTTTCATTTGCTTATTATTTAGTCATACATGTAAAAAACAGCTTGCAATAATATGTGAATACCTAAAAAAACTGTATTGTTCTCTTTGATTTGAATGCAACTGTTCCATCGAACCTCATTAGAGTGACTTTGAATGTGAATTAAGTCATGGGGGGAAAAAAACGGATAAAGTTTATACGGTGGTAACTGCGGGCCATATGTTTGAGCATAATAAGGCACTATAGTGGTCCCTTGTGTATGCAGTGTGACCCCCATTTACAATTATTTAATGTGTCCTTGCCCTCTGGTTGGGTGAGCACGCAATCGCTTTACTTCAAACATGTGTAATCCAAAAAAGCTCAAGAAAGAAAACATCCCTGAACTTTTGCTGTCATTTCCAATTAAGCGTGCCGTACACGTTTGGTTCCAGCGCTGCTGCTGCTCTTTCGGCTTGCAATTGAAACAAGATGGCTAAAAAAGAAAGGCAAAGACAGGCAGCTAAACTTATATAACGCCCCCCTGTGGATACATCAGGCAACTCCCATACAGTATACAAATGTTTATTACAAGAGAATAGATGAATGCGTATTCAAGTTATTGTTTACTCTCAAAGATTCAGTAAGGCTGATATGATGTTGAAATGACATTTTCTTTGAGTGATTTCAAAATTTAAAAAATAGAGTGAGGTAAAACAAGCAGTTTTAGGAAAAATCATGAAAACAAGACACTGTAAGATGAACAGGCAGAGAGAGTTTAATTTTTTTTTTTCTGGTTGCTGGGTCCCTTGACCCAACCCCACAGCCGTTCTACTGTTTAATTATCATTGCGTAAGATTTTCTCTTCAATTATTCATTAAATGACCCTAATATTTCAATAGACATTAAAGAAACATGCTTTTGGTAAATACTTCAAACACTGTTCTCAATGGTTGAGACAAGATTTTTTCATTTTAAAAGACGATCTTTGACCTGCAAAGTTGTTATTGTTTACATTTTGTTTTTATAACAGATGTCCCACCCTCCACCAAGCTCGTAACTCGGCTGTTTGCGCTGTATCTTTGTGTTAATATGGTCATCTTACATTTTGAATATGAACAAAATTGACATGCTCACTTTGCAATGTAAATATCTTACACCATGGTACCTACATACTCATTCCTTTCCCCAGGGAGAGTTGGGACGGGGCCATAAAGTCCCGGCCCGCTCCCCCGTAATTTTAATGCTGATGATTGAATTATTTTAATGGGACCTGCTGGGGGCTGGGGGGGAACTCACGGTTACCTCCTCACGACAGGCCCAGCCATTCCTGCATCTTTTTTAACGCACCACACACATCATACTCCACGGGGGAGCTCCGGCCAAGGGTGGTGGGACGGGCGGCTGGGTAGAAATTCCACGCAGCGGTCCCACTGCCCCAAGCCGAGCTCTCCTTTTATAATGCATACATTGCACTACTGTCCCCACACAATCCCATCACGGTGCTGGGTAATGGCTGGCAGGCGGGGACCTGGCAGCCACAGTAATAGGGTGGTAGGTGGGTCCTACACTTTCTCTCTATGGCATGGCTCCAGGGGCGTGGCCTCGCCTCTGCCCGGGCTGCTGGCCGCGGAATGGGGTGAGGTCGGGGCTCCGATCTCGCGTCGCGTGTTTTTTTTTTTTTGGTGCGTCCCCTCTTCCCATCCCTGAAGGTCGGTTGATGGGGGCGCGGGTGGCCCGGGGGAGCACCAAGGATCCCGGGGGGGTGACGATGGCTCCTTTGCTGGGTTGCGGGAGGAGGGATGGGCTGCACTGGCACCACTCCTCCTGAACAGGATAAGTTTAAAAACACTATTATTGTACCTCACACTATCTTATTCTTCATTTTGTGAAAATGATTGTTCTGCCCTTTGGCGAAATGTGTACAGTGGTACCTCTACTTACGATATTAACTGATTCTGGAAGTAGTTTCTTAACTTGAAAATTGAAAAACGCGTTTTCCATGTAAATGCCCAAATCTGGTCCAAGCCCCCCAAAATTCAGACATACAGTAAATCTTTTATAATTCATAAAAATGCATCAAAAACAAATAAATGTTACAACTGGATTATTGCACAATAAACCTAAAATCAGAGTTGTGCATAATGCAAAAAAACAAGAATAGACTAAAGAATAAAAGTTAATACACTGATGTAAAGCTATCGGAACACAAGGGGCGAATGAAGACGACGCTGGGATACACACATACACATGCAGCAGAGGTCCCTCTTAGCCAATTGAATGCCAGGAATGCTAAGCAATATCCACCAATTGAATGCCAGGAATGCTAAGCAATAGCCAATGGCAGAGCAGCAATAAGTATGTTACATTCAGTAAACTCTGGGAGCTGCAAGCACCAGCCATACTGTAGTTTTGTCTTTCGTAACCTGAAATTTCTTTCGTAACAAGAGGCAATGTTTTCCCATTGAGGCGTGTCTTAACCTGAAAATTCTGTATGTAGAGACGTTTGTAAGTAGAGGTACTACTGTATTTGACTATAATGTAGACTTTTGTTTTGTGATGCATATTTTTATTGTGGCGCAGGAAGCGTAGACTAGGTATTATTTCTGCACGCGAGTAAGAGTGCATGTACACACAAAGAAGAACGTATTTGCGCACACGAAGAAGAGCGCACGCGCACACAAGAGGAAAAGCGCATTTGCGCTCACGAAGAAGTCACCCAGCCGATTGAGAGAGAAGAGAAAGATTATATCTTAGCTCACTGACTTAGCTCCAACGTCATGGCGAAGACAGTACAATGACATATAATTAATGTTTTTGGATAGTTATTTTGAGATTTATTGGTAGTGAAACGGTTAACTCTGATTCACGCGGAAATTCGGGTTACGTCGCCAGTGTAAGAACGGAACTCGTTCCTAACCCGGGGACTACCTGTATTTATGGCAACCAGAAGGGGAAGTTATGTGCACGTCAATATTTTGATCCTGGTTGCAGTACCTTTTTTTGGGCCACGAGTCTTACATATTGCTCCATTAGTTGCACTTGAAAGAGGTTACTGTAGGACATTAGGAACTTAGAACAACGCCTTATGAACAAGAAGGTTAACTCATTGGTTGCCGACCAATCCATATCTATAGGCGACCAATTCATTTTGACTAGGAGGGCTGGCTGCAATTATTCACAGGACTGGACGTCTGTTGGCAGCCAATGAGGTAATTAGTGTTCAAATTGAAAACAAGAAAAGAAAAACTACACCACATACAACAATAAGAGTCCAGTTGCCACCACAACAAATCCTGTTTTGCCGTCTGTAGAGTCTCGGAGGACGAGTGACAGGGAAGGTCCAAGCGCTCATTAGACGACGAAGCAAACGTTTCCTCGCGGGGACCGAGTCAGCGACGACAACAACAACACGTCGCCTGTCGGACCGACTCAAAGTCGGCGCCTAATGAGGCTTTCGTAGTATCCGAGAACTTTCAACGGATCACGCGCGGCCTTACCCCTCCGGGCAAAAAGTGACTTTTATCTTTTTGACATTCTCAAACGCATTCTGGTCCAAGATGCATTCGGATGTCGCGAAGCGCGACGTGAGCGATTGTTCAGCATAAAAGTGCCTTAGCATGAAGGCTTTGTGGGTGCTCATCCAGAAGGTATCGCTGCATCGCAATGGCGGTTATATTTAGACACTGTTCATGCTGAGCTGATGTTGAAGTGTGGTGTTAACATCTCATAATATGAGCACAAAACATCAAACCTGTTTTCGTGAATCCTTGCAGAGTCCAGAATCTGAGTTGTTTGCTCCCTCTTACATGTTCCAGTTGAAGGGCAATAGATGCTATGAAATACTGCAACAATTTACTTTCAAAATGACAGCATACGATATTTTTGACACAAATCTTTAAAAAAAAAAAAAAAAAAAAGGCTAAACTGTATATATTAAAGATATGACCGAAAATCTGGCACCGAGAACTATCGGTTGAAAATAGCTGAAAATGCATTATCGGTAGAGATGTGACAGTAAATTCGGTGTCGTAAATTAACGGCCGAAAATAGCTAAAAATGCATAATCGGTTTTCGGATTTGAACATCGAAAGTTAATGTGACGAACCTTCATCCTTTTTTGATGATGTCATCAAAACACAGCATGAAGCAACACACTGGCTGACGCTATTACGGTAGCACTACTGGCTCACAGCCAAAAAGTTTGTGGTTAGTAATTTGCTGAGAGCCAACGTGTCCACGGTTTGGAAAAAACTTCCAAACGGCGGACATGTGAGCCAGTAGTGTTAGCGACATAGCGTCAGCAAGTGTTTGCTTCTCGCCATGTTTTGATGACGTCATCTCAAGAGGACGATGGTTCTACACACTATTCAGTGCTAAACTTTCGATCTTCAAAACTGAAAACCGATATTAGCTATTTTGGCCAAATTTCTGGTCACATCTCTAATGTAATCTAATGTAATCTTATCTATCTATCTATCTATCTATCTATCTATCTATCTATCTATCTATCTATCTATCTATCTATCTATCTATCTATCTATCTATCTATCTATCTATCTATCTATCTATCTATCTATCTATCTATCTATCTATCTATCTATCTATCTATCTATCCATCCATCCATCCATCCATCCATCCATCCATCCATCCATCCATCCATCCATCTATACACATGTATATGGCGGAAAACACTCAGGTGACTTGAAGTTCCGCTCTGAGACCCCCAATTTGGCAAAATTTCAAAATTGTCCGATATGCATGTGTGACAGGAGGGCATTAAAAATAAATAAATAAATAAACAGCAAAACCCTAACTGTAGGTAAGCGCATGAGAGATGATTTTCACAAGATACAAACGGGCGGCCGTGGCACAGTTGGTAGCTAGAGTTGTACTTGGACCAAAGGGGCAGTGGTTCGATTCCCAGCTATGACTGCCCACTGTCAAAGTGACCTTGGGCAAGGCACTGAACCCTGATTTGCAACAACGCCTTGCATGGACTGCAGCCCCATTGGTGTGTGTGAATGTGTGTGTGAACAGGTAAATGTGTGCTAACGTAAAGTTCTTTTGGGCATGATAACCATGCAGATAAATGCGCTATTTAAGTACTGTCCATTTACCATAACCTTGTTTCGATCCAAAAACTCCATGTAGCATGCACCACTGAGTGTCAAGACGCAGCTGTGAATGGCCACAGCGGATTTTGGGGGGATTTTATGGGTGAAACATGGTAATATAGTAAGGGTCACGATGCAGAAATCGCAGATATCAAGGAGTGGTCAAGATTTTCTTTTTCATATATTTACCCTTTTACACTTTTTTTTTCCAATTTTTCTTTGCTTGGATCGATTATTTACCATCTAAAAATCGGGGGGGAATGCAACAGTAACAAAACAGACAAAAAAAATACAATTCAGCGATAGTTATGACGTAGATATCCGCACAGACACTATTTTTTCCATTGTGAAGTATTTTGTTTAATAGTTTAAAATATGCGAGTGAATAATTTTTTAAAGTCTTTTTTTTTTTTTTTTAAACTAAATATTAGACATCAATTAACTATTTTAAACTAAAAATAACAAACATTTCGAATAATAAATATAATTACTTAGCTTATTTTTATGGCTGGGTTGAAACAAAGCGGTTGCACGGTGTCTGTAAACGGGGGTCTACAGGGTAAAACGGACAAATTAAAAATAATTTGAGGGCTTAATGCGCCATGAAACTTCTATGGCAGCATATAGACATATTATTCTATCAAACACAACAGTTCTTTTAGCCATACTAGCTATAAAACAAAAGCAAGTTTGTAGACGAGCAGAACGCAGATGGCGAAAAAACAAACTCCTAGTTTGTTATGATATCTACAAAGAGAGTCTTCGCAAATACAACCAGGAACTGAAAAATGCTAGACAATCATATTTTTCAGAGATCATTAGTAGAAACACCCACAATACTCGCACACTATTTTCTGTTGTTGACAAACTGACAAACCCACAAGCATCAATACCTCAGGAATTGGCATCTGAGGTGTCCTGTAATAATTTCGCAGCATTTTTTACACACAAAGTACTAATGATTAGACAGACTGTGTGCAACTCCGGATTAACAAATGTTACACTAAATGCCTCCCAACATGTCCCCCACGTCAATCTTAGACAGTTTAGCCTCTTGGACTATGCCACTTTAACAGAAATTGTGTCGAAACTAAAGCCCACAACATGCTGCCTTGACATCCTTCCATCAAACTTTTTCAAAACTGTTTTTCATTGCATAGCCCCAGACATACTTCAGATTATAAATACTTCCCTCCAAACAGGAGAGTTTCCTCAGACTTTAAAAACTGCAGTAATAAAACCTCTCCTAAAAAAACCTAATCTGGATGCCTCAACCATTAGTAATTACAGGCCAATATCAAATCTGACATTCCTGGGGAAAATTATCGAAAGGGTTGTGTTTGAACAGATCCAGACTTTTATGATCCAAAACAATCTTTTTGACTCATTTCAGTCTGGATTTCGGCCACAACACAGCACCGAGACCGTGCTTATCAAAGTCCTAAATGATATTCGTCGGAATACCGATGCAGGCAAATCATCTGTTCTGCTACTATTGGATCTCAGCGCCGCATTTGACACGGTTGATCACAACATACTACTCAGCAGATTGGAACAGTGGGTAGGGCTTACTGACACTATTCTTCAGTGGTTCACATCCTATTTACATGATAGGGATTTCTTTGTGTCAATCGGAAATTATCAGTCAGAACGAACCAAATTCACGTGTGGAGTCCCTCAAGGGTCAATTCTTGGACCACTCTTATTTAACATCTATATGCTTCCGTTAGCTCAGATAATGGAACAGTATGACATCTCCTATCACGCCTATGCAGATGACACACAACTGTACATTTCTGTGTCCCCACATGATTATAGTCCCTTAGTCTCCCTGAGTAAATGCATTCATCAAATCAATGAATGGATGTGCCAGAATTTTCTCCAGTTAAATGTGGAGAAAACAGAGGTGATCATTTTTGGGCCAAAAAAGGAAAGGTCAAAGATAAGCAGCCAACTTAGCACAATGTCACTTACAGCTACAAATCAAGTCAGAAACCTTGGCGTAATTATTGACTCAGACCTAAAATTTGATAGCCATCTAAAGTCCGTCACTAAATCCGCTTATTACCACCTAAAAAATATAACCAGAATTAAGGGGCTTCTGACTCAACAAGACATGGAAAAACTTATGCATGCATTCGTTTTCAGCAGATTGGACTACTGCAACGGTATATTTACAGGTCTTGATAAAAAATCAGTCAGGAAGCTGCAGCTAGTACAGAATGCTGCAGCCAGAGTCCTCACAAATACAAGGAAGCTGGACCACATTACACCGGTTTTGAAATCGCTACACTGGCTTCCAGTGAGTCAAAGGATAGACTATAAAATACTACTGCTCGTCTACAAAACACTTAATGGCCTTGGACCAAAATACATGCTTGACTTGTTAGATTCCTATGAGACATCTAGACCCTTAAGGTCGTCTGGAACGGGTCTTCTGCATGTTCCAAGAACAAGAACCAAGCAGGGTGAGGCAGCATTTAGTTATTATGCTCCTCACCTCTGGAACAAGTTACCCGAAGGTCTGAAGTATGCTCAAACCGTTAGCTCATTTAAATCAGGGCTAAAAACGCTTTTGTTTAGCACTGCATATCCATAACTGTCTATATATTTCAATCTACCTGCCTTCTATTGCTCTTGTGCTTATCTCCATTGGTGATTTCAATGATTATTATTAGTAGTAGTTTTTGCTTTATTTCTATTTTTGTTTTATTTTTATTTATTTATTTTTATTCTGTGATTAAATGCGATCTTTTGTCTTGGTTTTTACGTTGTGTTGATTTAAATGTGATTTTTATGGTTTTCATGTGATGTAAAGCACTTTGAATTGCCTTGTGTTGAATTGTGCTATATAAATAAATTTGCCTTGCCTTGCCTTGCCTTAAAATACTGTTTATTTTTTAATGATGGGTGTAAGAGCAGAAACTGCTTTTTCAGCCTTGTCTATGTTTTCCACCTTACTATAAATATATGTATGATAAAAAAAAAAATATTTATTGCTCATTGCAAAATACATGCCGGCAACATAATACTACAGTTGGATGTCAAATAGCGGCGACAAAATAAGGTCCAGTGGTGTGCATTTGGCCCCTGGGCCACATGTTTGAGATTCCTGTCCCATATGACTGTAACAAAACATTTAAGAAACGAAAAAAAAACTTAAATTCGTTCATGAAAGGGTTAAATTCATAGCAGAAGGATGAAAAGAGCTACATGATTAGATACTGAGAGTTAACACTAATAAATCGTGCTTTTCGAAAGTGTTTCTATTTTCTTCTTCCATATTGGCATTAACAACAAAAAGAAACATCTCTCATACTAGAAAGCTTCAGAGAAAAACAGTTGTTAAAACAACCCGAAAGCCTTTCCAATTTGCCACAAACAGATTGCAGGAATCTCTTTTTACCGCACACCGTTGGTAACTACGGTAACACCGCTAATAGGATAGGATGAAGGGAACTCGGGTGACAAGAAGTCAACAAACGCTTCAATCCAAACTGTGAAATTAACAGTTTAAGAACACATTTCACAGTCGACCGAGCCCACCGAGCACGGCAGCTGCACTCTCCTCTTCGTAAATGCGCACAAACAGACTGGCAACATGCAAAGCAGGATTATATGCTACTTTTTTGGACTTTCATTTGGTGCCAAATGAAGGGAAAATCCAGCCGGAGTGTTTACACACTTGCTTTCATGTAGACCCAAATTCACACACACATATACAAGTCTTTTTTGCTGGTGAATTTTAAAGTTTCACCCCCAAATCAGCGATGATTTAGGTCAGCGGAGATGACGACAGAGCGGGACGACCCGGGTGACGATGAAAACCAGGCATGAAGCGCTCCGGGTCCTCAGATTTAATTGGCATAATGAGGATTTTATCCGGATGCAAGATTTCCCGAAAGACGCACTAAATCAGGACATGTTGCATTTAGGAAGTTGGAGCGCTTTTGTCTTATAAAGCTGGATGATGCAAACTCACGACAGCTTTGAGATTTGATGCTTTTATGTGAGAAAACTCATTGTCTGCCATTGAAAGTGATTATTATGGAAGTAAATATGTGCCACTGGAGTTTGAAATTGCATTTTTTTTTTTACGTTTCAAAATTCGGAATCCAAAAATTCAGTCACGAAAATTCAATCACAAAAAATTAACCAACAACAAAATAGCATGAGGCCCTTTTACAGTTTTTCTCAGCCGCTTGGTACATTTCTCGAATCATCTGCGCAATTTGCATAACAAAGTGTGCATTTCTCAAAACAATTAGTACACGTAGCAAAACTCCATGGATTACCTGCAAAATCCAGTTCTTGGCTCAAAATCCATCCAGAGTCCATCTCTCAAAATTAAATTTATGTGTCAATGAACATGTTGGTGCTATTAGAATGATAGTCCTTGTGTCATTGTGTTCGAACAAGACAGTCAAATTCAGGGCCGTTCCTGACCAATTTGGTGCCCTAGGCAACATATTTATTGCCCCCCCACCCCTTTTCACCACATATATTTAAACATATAAAAAAGACAACGAACAAGTGCAGAAATTAAAAGAAAAATGCTGTAATAACTATTCAGAAGCACCAATGAAAACACTTCAAAAACAAATGTATTAAACAAATTACAGTTGTTATTACAATATGATTAACACCCACCCACACAAACCTATATAACGACACACAGAACACTTTAAAATGCAACTTTTTTTTCACCTTGATTTATAACCTTATTCATCTTGTCTTCGCTGATGCAAAAGTATCTATTGCACTTTCATATTACAGTTTTTTTGGAAGGTGCACTTCTTTCCTGGACTTGGTGGGCTTGGACTTGGTGCTGATGTGGATAGGTTCACTGTCAAAGATGGCCCAGGATGTACAGAGGTAGAAAGAAAATATTTCGTACATTTACATCAAAAACATTTACATGTAAATGTTTTTACATGAATGTGGTCGCCATTTTAATGAATTAATGACACATTTAATAACAAATGTTTGCATTGAAATCCTTGGCACCCCCCCCCCCCCCCCATACCACCCATACCACAGAACTTTGAAATTATTAATTCCATATTTAATGGTGTATTTATTTAATTAACCTTGGCACTTTTAGGCAAGGCACATTTATTTGAAAAGCATAATTTAACACAAGGTAAAAGTGGTTCACATCACATGAAAATAAGAAAGACAATTTTAGTCGCCCATACACTTTGTCCAAATTTCTTTAAGATTGGAAGGGGAGTAAATTTAACTGGAACTAATCCACAGCTGGCTGAAATCGCTCAATTGCGGAGGCTAAAAATTGCACCTTCAGGTAGCTCGCTGATCTGCTGTGTGGTGAGACTAGGGTCCGTGGTGAAATGATCGCATCACAGGAAAAAGTGAAACGGGCAGAAGGCACACTAGAAAAATGATTTCATTATTATCTAAAGACTTATTATGAACGGTTTTGTTGTTCTTTTGTTTTATTGTTTTGTATAATTTTTTTGAATACTGCTGTCATCAAATATTATTTGAATATTTTTCTTGACGCCTTTTTGGACGCTGGTGCGCCCCTAGGCAGTTGCTTAAATGCCTTATGGGCGGCACGGGCCTGGTCAAATTGTTTAGTCTTGTTGTCAATATAACTGTACTCTGGATAGATGCTCTGATGCAAAAGGTGGCTAACGTTTTGATGACAATTATTGTCAATTACACCTTAGGCCGTGTTATGCTTCCGCGTCAGACCTGCGCCGTCAAGGAAGACCCGACTTACGACACTGCGCAGTAGTGCGAAAATACCGCCATTGTAAAACATTATTTTTGTACACACTAAAATGGACCAAGCCGACTGGAGTATCATCGAAGAGCAAGTCTCATCAAGACATCATAAAGATTGCCAAATGGCAAGGTCAGCGAATGTTGAGAGAATAAAAAAATGGAAGAACCACCGTGACGTCACTGCGTGTTCAGAATCGAGTGGCCACAGAAAGCGGTGACCCAGTCGGCCAAAAACTGCCAGCTTTTTATCACATTATGTCGTATTTTTGGTTGGTGCACTTCATCATTTATTGTGTACAAATGTTTGCTGCGAGTCTGTGACTTATTTACGTGTCACACTTCAAGTATATGAACACAGGTTTGGTGTCAAAAGAGTTGTTGCTTGATTTTCAACAACTGACAGTTCACACACGATACATAATCACTGATTGAGTGTGCCACGGTGCTTTTATGATAACGTTAACATCAAGGCTTCCACTGCAGTTTGGGAAGTTCGATAGACGCCAGAAATCTGGTAGGTCTTGCCACTGGCTGGTTGTTGGACACGGCACCCAAATCGGACTGGAGGGCTTGGCAGACCTCGGACAAAACGCTGGACGCAGTGCTCGACACCAGTTTGAAGCAGCCGCCACAGCTAGCTGGTTTTCGTTCGAAGCTAGAATTCTCTATGCGGCATCAAAAGTTGGACAGACCGCCTCGAAACCGTCTTCTGCGTCGCCTGTGCCTCAACATTTGTATGATCAACATTTATTCAATGTTGATGAGCTGAAGATCCATATTCAAGCGTTCCATCTTGCATTGTTTATTTTTTTCTCCATTAAACTAAACAAGAGGAAGTCAACAAGCATGCCCCAAAACCGTACAAACATAACGCAACACCCCTCTAGTGGCTTGGCGGTGAACTACAGACCAACGCTTCACCTGGCCGGAGAACCATTGCATGTCGAATGAGGCCGTAGTATCTGCGCCGTCACCGCAACGCGGGAGCATAACTCAGGCTTTAGTGTGCGTGGGGCGTAGATTGATTGCAAGAGAATGGACAAGATTTACTTTATATTTTTACTGTTTATAGCATTTGTTGACAGACCATGTCTTTGCGATACAGAAATGAAAATGCAGCACAAAGAAAAATAAATAAATAATTGAAAAATACTGAAAAAAAATGAAAAAAGACTTGTGATTGAAATTGTTCTCCCAGCATTTGGCTGCACTCTTCTACCAGCTTACACAATTGTAAGGCCATGATTGGGCATATGGTCTACAAGTGAAGTGTTGCTCTTATGTCATCAGGAACGCGCATATGTCTTCTTCCACCTATATTTCACCTCCGAAGTCCACCGCCTCATCTCTTCTCTTTGGCTGTTGCCCTGTCCAAATTTGTATTCTTCCACTGTCAAACATTGTAAGGTTGTGTTGTGCTCTAGTCATACAACCTCAGGACAGATTTAGAAAATAGTGATGAAAATATAAAAAAATATGCTTGACAACATGTCCAGCCATTTTGTATGTAAAAGACTTATGCAATGAACTAACGCCTAAATGTTGTTGGGGAGACTATTCAATATAGAGACCCCTGAGCAAGGGCGTAGGTTTGCATATGGACGGTAGGGACAAAACACTACCAACTTTTCAGGCACCTCAAATTGTCCCCACCAACTTTTGAGCAACTTTATTTGCGTTATATCATGGCTTCAATTATATAGGTCATTTAGATTGTCTTCCCATGTTTTAATTGTTGTAATTGACCCTACCATTGTTAGGTGTATTATTTTCATTATGTTCACACTTACATGTACCTCCTTTCACTTGCTAAATGTGCTGGTAAATTTTTTTTCCTCCTACACGCACATTTGATTGGCTGATGCCCCCCTCCCCCCCCTTCCAACCAACCCATACATTAGATATTAGGGATATTAGATGTTTTTTCCCCCAGCCAGCAGCAGCCACTGTAAGAAATGCAAAAAGACGTCAATGTTGTGAAAGAGTGGAACACACCACTAATTTTGCTACTGAAAGTCCAACCTGCATCAGATTTAGCATGACATTAAACTGTGTGAACTTGCTAACCTGCAGAACTCGAGTAGGTAAAGTAGCTGCTTAGAGAGAAGTGTCCTCCTGTATGTATTTTCTACTGTTAACGTTGAACTGTGAGAAATGTAGTGAACCGAGTTTTACCCCCTTCTTCCCAATTTTACTTTTTATTTTATTTATGTGGTCTTAAAGCAGCCCACTGGAGCTTTCTGTTTTTTTCTGGTTGAGTTTGGCTGTGCTTGTGGACAAAAGCAGTTTTTTTTTACCTGAAGGAGAGTTCCATTTTAAATTTTTTTTTGTTTATTTGTTTTTTTTTTTTGTTATTCCCTGACAAATAGGTTTTTTCTGTTATATTTAATTTCTTAATTTAGACAATGGAGTGGTCTTCAGACAAATGTTTATTTTATTTTATTTTATTTTATTTTATTTTATTTTTTTTTTTTTGCATTCCTGGATAGTTAAGAGATTATTAACAAGCTTGTATTTATTGTGTATGTTAATATACTTAATGTTCAAATAATGCAATTTAAATTTGCTCATAAAATCTGGACATGTTTCCTGGAAGTTTTCAAAATGTTTCTTTTGTAATTTTTGAAAACAAAGGTTTGAATTGAACGGTGTAGGCTGAACAAATACACATAAAAATGTGTATAAGTCAGTACAGATTTATTTTTGCATTGATCACTGAGAATGTCCTGTCCCCAGCAAAAAGTGTACATGCAGGTTATGCCATATCGTCAATGTCAATGTTGAGACCAAACCTACGCCCTTGCCCCTGAGAATACTTTGAGCAATTTGACACAAGCGACAGGTAATGTAGGAAACATCAGAGAATTGTAGACTCTTTGCATGGATGTACCAATGCATTTGCAACTTGTTCAAAGAAACCAGAAACTGCTTTTTTGGTGTGCACAAGTGACGCAGTGTTATGAATGTTGAACGAGTAGTTTTGAGAATTTCAATTCTGATCTGAGAAATGTACCAAAGTGAATGAGAAAAACTGTAGGTCAGATCACTAGTAGACATCTAATCCATTTGAAGTAGCAGCAAATGAACGTTCTTCCATTCGCTGCAACCCTGCCACTTCAAATGGACTGGACATCCAATGGTAGCCAATGAGGTCATCATTGTTTTGTTGTCCGTTTAATGGATCTTTGCCTGCCAAATTGATTACTGGATCCAGATCAATGCTTTTTTTTACCTTTCTGGCTTCCCTTGAAGATAACTTTAACCCTAACCTCTCCTCTCAGTTATGACTACTTAGTAATGCTACTTATAGTCAGGGAGAAAATATATCCAGTCTCATTTTTGTATAACTATTCTCCATGTTTTTTATTCTGTCAATCCACTTAAAACTCTTTTCTGTCCAGCAGCATTTTTTAAAGTAAAACACAAACGGAAAAAGGGTTCTTCCAAACACATTAAAACTGTTCCAGCATTAAAAGGCGTTCAGATCTACGTTTGCGAGCACTTGAACAGGACAGGAGAATAAAAACGGTCTATATACTTAATCTTCAAGTTGAAAAGTGTTCTCTATTATTTGGGGGGGCGGGGGGGGGGGGATCCTAATTTTGAATGAGAATTGGAGGTTCACTACTTTGTGAACAACTGCTTGAATAAAAATGTAGCCTATTAAATTCATAAAGTTTTTTTTAAAATATTTGTGTACAAGCAATTAAATATCAAGTTTCCATAATATGTGCTGGTTAAAATGATTTTTGTATTGGTTTTTATTACATTGTGCAGATGTCCAGAAATTATGACACACTTGTGTATTTCCCCAAATGAATTTTCCACTAAAGGTTGCATTGATTCCAAGCCAACTCACACAGGAGGAACGCTTATCCTACTAAATGGCAATTTTCCTTATAAGCTCTCCCTGTAGTTTTTTTTTTTTTTTTTTTTTAATGCAAACTGTGGGGGAGAAAAACAAAGTCAACTGACCATACGCTCGCTGTTTAGTTTTTCTCAGTTGCTTTTGTACGTTTCTCTGCTCAGAATTGAAAATCTCAAAACTACTTGTTCAACCCTCACATCACTGTATCACTAGTGCACATAAAAAAAAAACAGTTTCTCATTTGTTTGAACAAGTTGCTGATGTTTTCGTACATCCATGCAAAAATGATTTGTAGAATTCATTATCAGCTGCATCATCATGATGGTCGAAATGGATTATCATGGGTCTCTGTTGAATAGTCTCACCACCCACAACATTTAGTCATTAGTTCATTGCATAAATCTGAATGCAAAATGGAATAACTCGTTGTCAGAAAATGTCAACATATGTGTGCTTATTTCTTAGCATATTCGTTGGTTATTTTATGGAACTTATTTTAACCTGCCAACATTTGTAATAGTTTTGGACAATGTGAGTTTCCACCACGCCAACATAATCAGGGAATGGTTTGCAACCCACAACAGAATGGTAATGGAGTTCCTCCCACCATACTTCCCATTCCTCAATCCCATAGAAGTTTTCTCCACATGGAGATGGCAAGTGTTTGATCGCCAGCCTCACACTCAGATGACTCTCCTGGATGCCATGGATGCAGCGTGCAGTAACACCACAGCAGATGCTTGCAGAGGCTGGTTAAGGAATTGAAGAAGATTCTTTCCACGCTGTGTAGCAAGAAAGGACATCCGTTGTGATGTGGATGAACATTGGGGGCCCAAACGAGAAGAACGTCAAGATTTGTAGAAAAAATAGGGAAAAAATCCCGACAGCACTCGAACTTTAGTTGGGCTGATGGTGTTGTGTTTACATTTCAAATTTTGCTTTTGTTTTTTTTTCATTGTGATACGGAGTACTGTCTTTTGGTCTCTGTATCACAATGTCATGGTCTGTCAAGACTAGGGCTGGGAATCAAGCACCAGTTCTTATAGAGAACCGGTTCCGTGTGTTCCGAATCATTTGGCAATTTATCTAACGATTCTCTTATCGATTCTATCCAGTATGATTTGCGTTTCAGAATTTACGCATGTTATACACGTTTGATTCGGCAAGCTCGGCTACATAATTACTCATGGAGAGACTTTACTTCAAGTGTAACCTGGAGAGAATTGTCGCAGGGTGATTATGCATTGACTTTCACAGGCCAAGTCATTATTCATGAGACTACTTAAAGAAATTGTGATCGGTCTACCATATTCCTCGTCAAATACTCTATAAGAAAAATATAACATATATGCATCTAAAATAATCCTAAATGATTTTATTAGCAGTTTTAATACTCCTGTTAGAAAGATTCCATGGGTATGCATTCGTTCCCATAGCAACCAGACAGTTCCTGTTATTGTCCTACGTCATGCTCGCTGCATATTCTGGGACCGAGAAAAGGCGTAAGTTGCGCATTTGAGAAGAGGACGGCCATCTGTTAGAACAGGGGTGGGCAAACTATTCCACAAAGGGCCGCAGTGGGTGCAGGTTTTTGTTCATACCCATCATGAGGACAGCCTTTCACCAATCTGGTTTCTTACAAGTGCAATCAGTTGATTGCAGTCAGGTGCTTCTTGTTTCCACTGAAACCTCATTGGTTAAACTGTCTGTGCTGAATCAGTTGAAACAAAGACCAGGACCCACTGCGGCCCTCGAGGACCGGTTTGCCCACCCCTGTGTTAGAGGATGTATCTGTGTGAGTCCATGAACGAATGTAAGTTTTTCCTCTTCATGCCATAAAGTTCTTATGATATCTGCACGACCGTTTCGTGTTTTTACTGTTACGTCGGCTGGTTTCTCCCGCTCGTTCTCGCTGCGTCGAGGAGAGCGTTGTTTACATTATATTCACGTTGCACGTTTGTGTTAAGAGGGAATGTGTTAGTTTAGCATCTTAAGATGTTGTTGTACATCCATATGAGTGTAAAGTGCTTAGTTTTCGCCACTTTTATGGCCAAGATGACCGCACATGCACGCAGTGTGCTTCTGGGTCGTGCGCGCGTGCCCCCCCACCTTTGTGTCATTATGATGTGCGAGTCGTGTATGTGTGTTATTGACTGCTTTACAGTCAATTTGCATTGTTTATTGCTTCAGCACTAATATGATGTAATTTTCTTTCCTTTCAGAACCACATATATACCCACACATTCCAGTCTTCTTCCACTTATATACAAATACATCAACATCTTTCCACGCATTCTCTCATCTGCTCATTGAGTGATTGTCATATCAAGTGCCATTGCCTGTATTTAGTTGTGCCTGTTGCCAAGTTGGATTAAAAGTGAAGTGCCAAAGACCAACTCCACTCTCCGCTCCTTGTGTTATAACCGACACCGCTAGACGAATGAACCATAAAACATATTGAACCCAGAAACTCATACAGTCAATTAGTCCAAATTAGAATCGATAAAGAATCGAATCGTTAAGCAATATCGATAATGGAATCGGAATCGGAAAAATCTTATCAATTCCCATCCCTAGTCAAGACATTGTAAAAACAATAAAAGTGTAAACTGAATCTTATCCAGTCCCTTGCAATCAATCTCCGACACACAAAGGTGTAACTTGCAATTTTAATCAAAACTTACGTAAACCATCTTCAGCATCAGAACCTTCCACCAGAGTAATTGTTATCTTGAGAGCATGACAAAGCAATTTGACTGTCTTGTCTGCATACAATTAGGCTTGAGCGTTTATGTCACAGCAGCACGGGATCGTGCGAGATTTGCGACAACGCAGCCATTTCGGAAGCACGTCTGCATCACGGGACATTTAAACTTAACGGCAAATACAATTTAACTACGAGTGCCAAAGATGGAAAAATGTAGGGAAAACTTGCCAGTTCGATACAGAGACAAACTTGTTACCACGGCGAAGGACAGATATGTGAGCAATTTTAAGGATGTGAACAATGTTGACCCTCACGAGCAAGCCGAACACAAATGGAATAAAGATGTCGACAAGCTTCCACCACTACGCGAAATGGACATCATGCTGTATTTAGTGTTTGGTGTATGTTACTACACTCATCAGCAATTCCGAAACTACAAATCGCTACAAAGCTACGAACAGTTTTGCTGCAGCTGCACATTATGACCATAGCAAATGGCAACACCATCTTTCTAGCAAAGGTAGGCAATGTGTGTTTACATTAGTCTGTGACCACGGCTGTACAAATTTTTTGTTGCAGAAAATGTAGCCTGTGTACAAATTCTTTGCCACTCTCTCACGTCAAAATATTACAGCTTTTTCATTTAGCAACGACAGGAATTATGTCTTATGAAGACAATGCACATGTCTGCATGCTAGTTGTTTAGCTGTAGCTATAGCTAACAACAGGCCGACTTAGGGCATAAAGTTACTGAAATTTGCGTAAACAAACGAAATTAACTTACCGGAGTGGAAGTGCATAGAGCAAACTCTGTGTGTAACTGGAGAATCAAACGTTATGCCCTTCCTTCTGATCGAGGCCACCCATGCCATTCTTCGACGTTTGGTAAGTTCCGATATGACCTTTCCCTCGCCTTTTCTCCATGTAGGGATCCGGAAGAAACTCAATGGTGTTCCGTTGAGCATAACATTCTCCTTTCTATTCGATCGGTTGTTGCAATTCTTTACCGCACAATAATTTCCAACCATTTTTAAAGAGCGACCTGTGTTGAAATGCCTCACTGTTTATGTTTCTCGCTTCCAAAATGGCGATAGCAGCGGAAACCTCGCGAGTGCCACGTCATACGCTCGAGCCTAATAAACAGGGACTTGTTATTCTGATAGCAAAGACATGTTCTTTGACACAGAAATTGAATTTTGCGCGAAAACTAAGAATTTTGCACAAAAAAATGGCTTTTGCAGGTAATCCATGTTGTTTTGCTACTCGTGCGACGTGTTTTGACAAATGCAGAAACCGTTTTGAGAGTTTCAATTCTGATCTGAGAAACGTACTGAAGAAATCGAAAAAAAAAAAACAAATATTGCACCAACATTCCCTGAGTGAGCCTCAACGTCGCGATTCCCGCGTGACGCCGCGCTGCCACCTCGCCGTGTTTTGGCAAACATCAGGGGTTACTTTGGTACGCCCATCTGGTCCTTCACACACTTCCAAATCGTGTCTCACACTCGTGAGCAGGATTAATTGGCTACCGAGAATGATTTGTTTCCTCTGTGTTAACTAGAAAATGAAGCGAATTGAAAGAATCTAGAATATTATAAGTAATATATTCAATTGTAGAGGGTTCATGATTAATATTTAGCATTCAGGTCCCAACATCCACTCCTCTAGGCTGACTTAAAGAAAATATCACAGAGCTCCAGGGCATCTTGCCAATTCATTACGCTGACAGGGTGTCATACAGGCAGCAAAGCAAGACCTCCCTCAGGGAGTTTGCATCTTTTTTCACAACCCACCTGCTCTCTTTGGCCTTCATGTTTCACTGGTGGAATGTCATTTGGAATAGCAACAGCTTGTCATTTTTTGTTTTTTTTAAATGTATTAGAAAATCTCATTGCTGGGTTTTCAGAAAAGAAGGCATGCATGTGTTTTAGGTGTGCTTTTTGGATGTGTTTCGATTTAGCTACTCAGAACCATCCAAAACATGACCTCATCATCTGGGTTTTCGCAAATTGTTTAAAGATATGCTAATCGTAGTGGACTTTAAAACCTATAAAAGAAAATTGGTCGACACTTTTGTCATTAAGTGTTGCACCGATACTAGTACTAGAAATAGTACGATGTAGCACTGAAATAATGTAATCTAATTTCCGACTGCTGGTTGCCCTACCCAAGATGTCCGTCAGCTACACGCACCGACTTGAAAAAAGGAGCACATGTCGCCCTTTCCAAGATGATAATAGACGTCCAATCGTGTAGAGCAGGGGTGTCCAAACTTTTTGCAAAGGGGGCTAGATTTGGTGTGGTAAAAATGTGGGGGGCCGACCTATGCTAACGTCCTTTATGTAGAACAATGTATTTAAGCAAATTTTAGCAAGCCATTCTGTGTGTCACATTTGCTCTATTTTTTTTTTTAATTACCGTATTTTTTGGACTATAGGTCGCAGTTTTTTTTTTTCATAGTTTGGCTGGGGGTACGACTTATACTCTGGAGTGACTTATGTGTGAAATTATTCACACATTATTATATCATTTCACATGTTATTTTGGTGTTTTGGAGTAACACTTATGGTTTGGTAAACTTGTTAGCATGTTCTTTATGCTACAGTTATCTGAATAGCTCTTAATATATGTTACGTTAACATACCGGCAACGTTTGCATTTCGTTGTTCATGTATGATGTAACATTATCATACTATACACTTATGCAGCATGTTGCCCTCAATTGCATTTTTATTACCTTGGTCTTTCTGAAGGAAAGAACAAGGTTATGTTGTTGTGCAACTTTATTACCTTGGTCTTTCTGAAAGAAAGAACAAGGTTATGTTATTCTACAACTTTATTACCTTGGTCTTTCCTATGGAAAGAACAAGGTATTGTTATTCTGCAACTTTATTCGCCTTATTATTACCTTGGTCTTTCTGAAAGAAAGAACAAGGTTATGTTATTCTACAACTTTATTACCTTGGTCTTTCCAAAGGAAAGAACAAGGTTATGTTATTCTACAACTTTATTATTACCTTGGTCTTTCTGAAAGAAAGAACAAGGTTATGTTATTCTACAACTTTATTATTACCTTGGTCTTTCCAAAGGAAAGAACAAGGTTATGTTATTCTACAACTTTATTACCTTGGTCTTTCCAAAGGAAAGAACAAGGTTATGTTATTCTACAACTTTATTATTATTATTATGCAATGGTTTCTCCGCGTTTTTTCGGCGCGCCGCGCAGCCCAAACCGTACCACCGATCGGCACCGTTCAAGTATCGACACGACCGGAATTTTCGCGCGACGATGGGAATTTTTCAAACGACCCCGAAAAATTTTCCGTTCGCCCGTAAACGGCGATTTTCCGATTTTTTAAAACTTTTTCAAAACGCTACTTGTCCTACAATTTTTGACCAAATCACATAATTTGGACATCAAAAATTCCGGGACGGTGGGGGGCATAAAGATTGTATACAGAATTTGGAAAAAATTTACGGTTCCCCAGAAATTTGACAAAAACTTGCCCATTCATTTTTAATGAGAAAAATAAAATTTCAAAATGTATCTAGTCCTACAAATTTTCACCAAATCACACAATTTGGGCATCAAAAAATCCAGGATGGGGAGGGGAATAAAGGTTATTAACACAATTTGGAAAAAATATACGGTTCCCCGGAAATTTGCCAAAAACCTGCCCATTCATTTTTAATGGGTAAAAAAGACAACTTTCAAACTGTTACTAGTCCGTCAATTTTTGACGAAAACACACAAGATGGGCGTCAAAAATTCCGGGATGGCGAGGGGCATAAAAAATACCGAGAAATTTTTTTTGATAAAATGTACGGTTTCCCGGCAAATTGCCAAAAACTGGCCCATTCATTTTTAATGGGAAACAAAGAAAAGTTTCAAATTGTATCTTGTCCTTCAATTTTTGACCAAATCACACAATTTGGGCATCAAAAATTCAGTGATGGTGAGGGGCATAAAAGTTGTGTACAGCATTTGTAACAAATTTACGGTTTCCCAGAAACTTGCCAAAAACTTTCCTATTCATTTCTAATGAGAACATTTCCCATTCACTTCCAATGATTGAATTTTTTTTTTTTTTTTTACATTGCAGTGATGCCATTGACGGCCATGCATGTCGAATCTATTGATGCCAATGTACTTGGATTCAATTGACTATATGGATGTCGATGCCATTGACGGCCATGGACGTCCAAAATTTTTCCCATTCATTTTAAATGGGGAAAAAACTACATTTCCCCAAATCAACAGAAAATGACCAGATATCAAGAGGACGTGTCCCCCAAACGTCCCCAACTCCATTGAGGCTTATAGGGGGTGCTGCCATTGACGTCCATGGACGTCCAAAATTTTTCCCATTCATTTTCAATGGGGAAAAAACTAAATTTCCCAAAATCAACAGAAAATGAACAGATATTAATAGGACGTATACCCCAAACGTCCCCAACTCCATTGACGCTTATGGGGGGTGCTGCCATTGACGTCCATGGACGTCCAAAATTTTCCCCATTCATTTTCAATAGGATTTTTTTTTTTTCCCAAAATCTAAAGAAAATGACTACATGTCAATAGGACGTGTCCCCCAAATGTCCCCGATTGCATTGCCGCTTATGGAGGGTGATGCCATTGACGTCCACGGACGTCCAAACTTCCCATTCATTTCCTATGTCATTTCTTCATGTTTGTTCGTTCTATTGATGCCAATGTACTTGGATTCTATTGACGCTTATGTAAGTTGATACCATTAACGTCCATGGACGTCCAAAATTTTTCCCAATCATTTTCAATGGGAATTTTTTTTTTTTCCCCCCAAATCAACAAAAAATGACTAGATATCATTAGGACATGTCCCCCAAACTTCCCTGCTTCCATTGACGCTTATGGGGGGTGCTGCCATTGACGTCTATGGACGTCCAAATTTTTTCCCATTCATTTTCAATGGGATTTTTTTTTTTTTCCCAAAATCAAAAGAAAATGACTACATATCAATAGGACGTGTCCCCCAAACTTCCCCAATTACATTGACGCTTATGGAGGGTGCTGCCATTAACGGACATGGACGTCCAATTCTCCCAATCTTTTCTAATGGCTTTTACTTTGTTTAGTGCCATTGACTGGCATTATGGTCCATTCTATTGATAGACCTGAGTGGGGCTAAGATTTGTATCTCCACAGAGGAAAGACCAAGGTGTAATTTCTCCCGAAATTGCAGTTTCTAGTTATTATTATTATTATTATTATTATTATGCAATGGTTTCTCCGCGTTTTTTCGGCGCGCCGCGCAGCCCGAACCGTACCACCGATCGGCACCGTTCAAGTATCGACACGACCGGAATTTTCGCGCGACGATGGGAATTTTTCAAACGACCCCGAAAATTTTTCCGTTCACCCGTAAACGGCGATTTTCCGATTTTTAAAAAAATTTTCAAAACGCTACTTGTCCTACAATTTTTGACCAAATCACATAATTTGGACATCAAAAATTCCGGGACGGTGGGGGGCATAAAGATTGTATACAGAATTTGGAAAAAATTTACGGTTCCCCGGATATTTGCCAAAAACTATCCCATTCATTTCTAATGGGAAAATTTCCCATTCATTTCAAAGGGATTCCAATGGAATTTACATTACATTGATGCCATTGACTGCCATGCATGTCGAATCTATTGATGCCAATGTACTTGGATTCAATTGACTATATGGATGTCGATGCCATTGACGGCCATGGACGTCCAAAATTTTTCCCATTCATTTTCAATGGGGAAAAAACTACATTTCCCCAAATCAACAGAAAATGACCAGATATCAATAGGACGTGTCCCCCAAACGTCCCCAACTCCATTGACGCTTATGGGGGGTGCTGCCATTGACATCCATGGACGTCCAAAAATTTTCCCATTCATTTTCAATGGGAAATTTTTTTTTTCCCCAAATCAACAGAAAATGACTAGATATCATTAGGACGTGTCCCCCAAATGTCCCCGATTGCATTGCCGCTTATGGAGGGTGCTGCCATTGTCGTCCATGGACGTCCAAAATTTTTCCCATTCATTTTCAATGGGGAAAAAACGAAATTTCCCCAAATCAACAGAAAATGACCAGATATTAATAGGACGTATACCCCAAACGTCCCCAACTCCATTGACGTTTATGGGGGGTGCTGCCATTGACGTCCATGGACGTCTAAAAATTTTCCCATTCATTTTCAATGGGAAATTTTTTTTTTCCCCAAATCAACAGAAAATGACTAGATATCATTAGGACGTGTCCCCCAAATGTCCCCGATTGCATTGCCGCTTATGGAGGGTGATTCCATTGACGTCCATGGACGTCCAAACTTCCCATTCATTTCCAATGGCATTTCTTCATGTTTGTTCATTCTATTGATGCCAATGTACTTGGATTCCATTGACGCTTATGTAAGTTGATACCATTGACGTCCATGGACGTCCAAAATTTTTCCCATTCATTTTCAATGGGAATTTTTTTTTTTTCCCCAAATCAACAGAAAATGACTAGATATCAATAGGACGTGTCGCCCAAATGTCCCCGATTGCATTGCCTCTTATGGAAGGTGATGCCATTGACGTTCATGGACGTCCAAACTTCCCATTCATTTCCAATGGCATTTCTTCATGTTTGTTCATTCTATTGATGCCAATGTACTTGGATTCCATTGACGCTTATGTAAATTGATACCATTGACGTCCATGGACGTCCAAAATTTTTCCCATTCATTTTCAATGGGAATTTTTTTTTTCCCCCAAATCAACAGAAAATGACTAGATATCAATAGGACGTGTCGCCCAAATGTCCCCGATTGCATTGCCTCTTATGGAAGGTGATGCCATTGACGTTCATGGACGTCCAAACTTCCCATTCATTTCCAATGGCATTTCTTCATGTTTGTTCATTCTATTGATGCCAATGTACTTGGATTCCATTGACGCTTATGTAAATTGATACCATTGACGTCCATGGACGTCCAAAATTTTTCCCATTCATTTTCAATGGGAATTTTTTTTTTTCCCCAAATCAACAGAATATGACTAGATATCATTAGGACGTGTCCCCCAAATGTCCCCGATTGGATTGCCGCTTATGGAGGGTGATGCCATTGACGTCCATGGACGTCCAAACTTCCCATTTATTTTCAATGGCATTTCTTCATGTTTGTTCATTCTATTGATGCCAATGTACTTGGATTCCATTGACGCTTATGTAAGTTGATACCATTGACGTCCATGGACGTCCAAAATTTTTCCCATTCATTTTCAATGGGAATTTTTTTTTTCCCCAAATCAACAGAAAATGACTAGATATCATTATGACGTGTCCCCCAAATGTCCCCGATTGCATTGCCGCTTATGGAGGGTGATGCCATTGACGTTCATGGACGTCCAAACTTCCCATTAAATCCCAATGGCATTTCTTCATGTTTGTTCATTCTATTGATGCCAATGTACTTGGATTCCATTGACGCCTATCTAAGTTGATACAATTGACGTCCATGGACGTCCAAAAATTTTCCCATTCATTTCCAATGGGAATTTTTTTTTTTTCCCCAAATCAACAGAAAATGACTAGATATCAATAGGACGTGTCCCCCAAATGTCCCCGATTGCATTGCCTCTTATGGAGGGTGATGCCATTGACGTCCACGGACGTCCAAACTTCCCATTCATTTCCAATGGCATTTCTTCATGTTTGTTCATTCTATTGATGCCAATGTACTTGGATTCCATTGACGCTTATGTAAATTGATACCATTGACGTCCATGGACGTCCAAAATTTTTCCCATTCATTTTCAATGGGAATTTTTTTTTTTCCCCAAATCAACAGAAAATGACTAGATATCATTAGGACGTGTCCCCCAAATGTCCCTGATTGGATTGCCGCTTATGGAGGGTGATGCCATTGACGGCCATGGACGTCCAATTCTCCCAATCTTTTCTAATGGCTTTTACTTTGTTTAGTGCCATTGACTGGCATTATGGTCCATTCTATTGATAGACCTGAGTGG
Organism: Corythoichthys intestinalis; assembly: GCF_030265065.1. Classification (NCBI taxonomy): domain Eukaryota; kingdom Metazoa; phylum Chordata; class Actinopteri; order Syngnathiformes; family Syngnathidae; genus Corythoichthys; species Corythoichthys intestinalis. The sequence goes on along the minus strand of NC_080403.1, from coordinate 17,280,100 downwards.
GGCTAAGATTTGTATCTCCACAGAGGAAAGACCAAGGTGTAATTTCTCCCGAAATTGCAGTTTCTAGTTATATCATCAAATTATTCTCCGCGTTTTTTCGGCGCGCCGCGCAGCCCGAACCGTACCACCGATCGGCACCATTCAAGTATTGACACGACCGGATTTTTCGCGCGACGCAGGGACTTTTTCAAAATCCCCCGAAAAATTTTCCGTTCGCCCGTAAACGGCAATTTTCCGGAAAAAAAAAAAAGTTTAAAAATGTATCTAGTCCTACAATTTTTGACCAAATCACATAATTTGGGTATCAAAAATTCCGGGACGGTGAGGGGCATAAAAGTTGTATACAGAATTTGGCAAAAATTTACGGTTCCCCGGTAATTTGCCAAAAACTCTCCCATTCATTTCTAATGGGAGAATTTCCCATTCATTTCAATGGGATTTCCAATGGAATTTACATCATTGATGCCATTGACGGCCATGCATGTCGAATCTATTGATGCCAATGTACTTGGATTCAATTGACTATATGAATGTCGATGCCATTGACGGCCATGGACGTCCAAAATTTTTCCCATTCATTTTCAATGGGGAAAAAACTACACTTCCCCAAATCAACAGAAAATGACCAGATATCAATAGGATGTGTCCCCCAAATGTCCCCAACTCCATTGACGCTTATAGGGGGTGCTGCCATTGACGTCCTTGGACGTCCAAAATTTTTCCCATTCATTTTCAATGGGGAAAAAACTAAATTTCCCCAAATCAACAGAAAATGACCAGATATTAATAGGACGTATACCCCAAACGTCCCCAAATCCATTGACGCTTATGGAGGGTGCTGCCATTGACGTCCATGGACGTCCAAAATTTTTCCCATTCATTTTCAATGGGAATTTTTTTTTTTTTCCCCAAATCAACAGAAAATGACTAGATATCATTAGGACGTGTCCCCCAAATGTCCCCGATTGCATTGCCGCTTATGGAGGGTGATGCCATTGACGTCCATGGACGTCCAAACTTCCCATTCATTTCCAATGGCATTTCTTCATGTTTTTTCATTCTATTGATGCCAATGTACTTGGATTCCATTGACGCTTATGTAAGTTGATACCATTGACGTCCATGGACGTCCAAAATTTTTCCCATTCATTTTCAATGGGAAATTTTTTTTTTTCCCCAAATCAACAGAAAATGACTAGATATCAATAGGACGTGTCGCCCAAATGTCCCCGATTGCATTGCCTCTTATGGAAGGTGATGCCATTGACGTTCATGGACGTCCAAACTTCCCATTCATTTCCAATGGCATTTCTTCATGTTTGTTCATTCTATTGATGCCAATGTACTTGGATTCCATTGACGCTTATGTAAATTGATACCATTGACGTCCATGGACGTCCAAAATTTTTCCCATTCATTTTCAATGGGAATTTTTTTTTTCCCCCAAATCAACAGAAAATGACTAGATATCAATAGGACGTGTCGCCCAAATGTCCCCGATTGCATTGCCTCTTATGGAAGGTGATGCCATTGACGTTCATGGACGTCCAAACTTCCCATTCATTTCCAATGGCATTTCTTCATGTTTGTTCATTCTATTGATGCCAATGTACTTGGATTCCATTGACGCTTATGTAAATTGATACCATTGACGTCCATGGACGTCCAAAATTTTTCCCATTCATTTTCAATGGGAATTTTTTTTTTTCCCCAAATCAACAGAATATGACTAGATATCATTAGGACGTGTCCCCCAAATGTCCCCGATTGGATTGCCGCTTATGGAGGGTGATGCCATTGACGTCCATGGACGTCCAAACTTCCCATTTATTTTCAATGGCATTTCTTCATGTTTGTTCATTCTATTGATGCCAATGTACTTGGATTCCATTGACGCTTATGTAAGTTGATACCATTGACGTCCATGGACGTCCAAAATTTTTCCCATTCATTTTCAATGGGAATTTTTTTTTTCCCCAAATCAACAGAAAATGACTAGATATCATTATGACGTGTCCCCCAAATGTCCCCGATTGCATTGCCGCTTATGGAGGGTGATGCCATTGACGTTCATGGACGTCCAAACTTCCCATTAAATCCCAATGGCATTTCTTCATGTTTGTTCATTCTATTGATGCCAATGTACTTGGATTCCATTGACGCCTATCTAAGTTGATACAATTGACGTCCATGGACGTCCAAAAATTTTCCCATTCATTTCCAATGGGAATTTTTTTTTTTTCCCCAAATCAACAGAAAATGACTAGATATCAATAGGACGTGTCCCCCAAATGTCCCCGATTGCATTGCCTCTTATGGAGGGTGATGCCATTGACGTCCACGGACGTCCAAACTTCCCATTCATTTCCAATGGCATTTCTTCATGTTTGTTCATTCTATTGATGCCAATGTACTTGGATTCCATTGACGCTTATGTAAATTGATACCATTGACGTCCATGGACGTCCAAAATTTTTCCCATTCATTTTCAATGGGAATTTTTTTTTTTCCCCAAATCAACAGAAAATGACTAGATATCATTAGGACGTGTCCCCCAAATGTCCCTGATTGGATTGCCGCTTATGGAGGGTGATGCCATTGACGGCCATGGACGTCCAATTCTCCCAATCTTTTCTAATGGCTTTTACTTTGTTTAGTGCCATTGACTGGCATTATGGTCCATTCTATTGATAGACCTGAGTGGGGCTAAGATTTGTATCTCCACAGAGGAAAGACCAAGGTGTAATTTCTCCCGAAATTGCAGTTTCTAGTTATATCATCAAATTATTCTCCGCGTTTTTTCGGCGCGCCGCGCAGCCCGAACCGTACCACCGATCGGCACCATTCAAGTATTGACACGACCGGATTTTTCGCGCGACGCAGGGACTTTTTCAAAATCCCCCGAAAAATTTTCCGTTCGCCCGTAAACGGCAATTTTCCGGAAAAAAAAAAAAGTTTAAAAATGTATCTAGTCCTACAATTTTTGACCAAATCACATAATTTGGGTATCAAAAATTCCGGGACGGTGAGGGGCATAAAAGTTGTATACAGAATTTGGCAAAAATTTACGGTTCCCCGGTAATTTGCCAAAAACTCTCCCATTCATTTCTAATGGGAGAATTTCCCATTCATTTCAATGGGATTTCCAATGGAATTTACATCATTGATGCCATTGACGGCCATGCATGTCGAATCTATTGATGCCAATGTACTTGGATTCAATTGACTATATGAATGTCGATGCCATTGACGGCCATGGACGTCCAAAATTTTTCCCATTCATTTTCAATGGGGAAAAAACTACACTTCCCCAAATCAACAGAAAATGACCAGATATCAATAGGATGTGTCCCCCAAATGTCCCCAACTCCATTGACGCTTATAGGGGGTGCTGCCATTGACGTCCTTGGACGTCCAAAATTTTTCCCATTCATTTTCAATGGGGAAAAAACTAAATTTCCCCAAATCAACAGAAAATGACCAGATATTAATAGGACGTATACCCCAAACGTCCCCAAATCCATTGACGCTTATGGAGGGTGCTGCCATTGACGTCCATGGACGTCCAAAATTTTTCCCATTCATTTTCAATGGGAATTTTTTTTTTTTTCCCCAAATCAACAGAAAATGACTAGATATCATTAGGACGTGTCCCCCAAATGTCCCCGATTGCATTGCCGCTTATGGAGGGTGATGCCATTGACGTCCATGGACGTCCAAACTTCCCATTCATTTCCAATGGCATTTCTTCATGTTTTTTCATTCTATTGATGCCAATGTACTTGGATTCCATTGACGCTTATGTAAGTTGATACCATTGGCGTCCATGGACGTCCAAAATTTTTCCCATTCATTTTCAATGGGAAATTTTTTTTTTTCCCCAAATCAACAGAAAATGACTAGATATCAATAGGACGTGTCGCCCAAATGTCCCCGATTGCATTGCCTCTTATGGAGGGTGATGCCATTGACGTTCATGGACGTCCAAACTTCCCATTCATTTCCAATGGCATTTCTTCATGTTTGTTCATTCTATTGATGCCAATGTACTTGGATTCCATTGACGCTTATGTAAATTGATACCATTGACGTCCATGGACGTCCAAAATTTTTCCCATTCATTTTCAATGGGAATTTTTTTTTTCCCCCCAAATCAACAGAAAATGACTAGATATCATTAGGACGTGTCCCCCAAATGTCCCCGATTGGATTGCTAATTATGGAGGGTGATGCCATTGACGTCCATGGACGTCCAAACTTCCCATTCATTTCCAATGGCATTTCTTCATGTTTGTTCATTCTATTGATGCCAATGTACTTGGATTACATTGACACTTATGTAAGTTGATACCATTGACGTCCATGGACGTCCAAAATTTTTCCCATTCATTTTCAATGGGAATTTTTTTTTTTTCCCCAAATCAACAGAAAATGACTAGATATCATTAGGACATGTCCCCCAAATGTCCCCGATTGCATTGCCGCTTATGGGGGGTGATGCCATTGACGTCCATGGACGTCCAAACTTCCCAATCATTTCCAAAGGCATTTCTTCATGTTTGTTCATTCTATTGATGCCAATGTACTTGGATTCCATTGACGCTTATGTAAGTTGATACCATTGACGTCCATGGACGTCCAAAATTTTTCCCATTCATTTTCAATGGCATTTTTTTTTTTTTTCCCAAATCAACAGAAAATGACTAGATATCATTAGGACGTGTCCCCCAAATGTCCCCGATTGCATTGCCGCTTATGGAGGGTGATGCCATTGACGTTCATGGACGTCCAAACTTCCCATTCATTTCCAATGGCATTTCTTCATGTTTGTTCATTTTATTGATGCCAATGTACTTGGATTCCATTGACGCTTATGTAAGTTGATACCATTGACGTCCATGGACGTCCAAAATTTTTCCCATTCATTTTCAATGGGAAATTATTTTTTTTTCCCCAAATCAACAGAAAATGACTACATATCATTAGGACGTGTCCCCCAAACTTCCCCGATTCCATTAACAATTATGAAAGGTGCCGCCATTGACGTCCATGTACGTCCAATTCTCCCATTCATTTCTAACGGCTTTTACTTTGTTTTTTGCCAATGACTGGCATTATGATCCATTCTATTGATAGACCTGAGTGGGGCTAAGATCTGTATCTCCACAGAGGAAAGACCAAGGTGTGTAATTTCTCCCGAAATTGCAGTTTCTAGTTATTATTATTATATCATCAAATTATTCTCCGCGTTTTTTCGGCGCGCCGCGCAGCCCGAACCGTACCACCGATCGGCACCATTCAAGTATTGACACGACCGGATTTTTCGCGCGACGCAGGGACTTTTTCAAAATCCCCCAAAAAATTTTCCGTTCGCCCGTAAATGGCAATTTTCCGAAAAAAAAAAAAAGTTAAAAAATGTATCTAGTCCTACAATTTTTGACCAAATCACATAATTTGGGTATCAAAAATTCCGGGACGATGAGGGGCATAAAAGTTGTATACAGAATTTGGCAAAAATTTACGGTTCCCCGGAAATTTGCCAAAAACTTTCCTATTCATTTTGAATGAAAAAAAAATGCACGCTGCACAGCCCGAACCGTTTGACCGATCGGCACCGTTCAAATATCGGCACGACCGGAATTTTCGCGCAATGATGGGAATTTTTCAAACGGACCCGAAAAATTTTCCCTTCGCCCGTAAACGGCAATTTTCCGGAAAAAAAAAAAAGTTTCAAAATGTATCTAGTCCTACAATTTTTGACCAAATCACACAATTTGGGCATCCATAATTCCAGGACGGTGAGGGGCATAAAAGTTGTATACAGAATTTGGAAAAAAATTACGCTTCCTCGGAAATTTGCCAAAAACTATCCCATTCATTTCGAATGGGAAAAGTCCCATTCACTTCCAATGGGATTTCCAATGGAATTTACATTGCATTGATGCCATTGACGGCCATGCATGTCGAATCTACTGATGCCAATGTACTTGGATTCAATTGACTATATGGATGTCGATGCCATTGACTGCCATGGACGTCCAAAATTTTTCCCATTCATTTTCAATGGGGAAAAAACAAAATTACCCCAAATCAACAGAAAATGACCAGATATCAATAGTACGTGTCCCCCAAACTTCCCCAATTCCATTGACGCTTATGAAGGGTGCCGCCATTGACTTACATGGACGTCCAAAATTTTTCCCATTCATTTTCAATGGGGAAAAAACTACATTTCTCCAAATCAACAGAAAATGACCAGATATCAATAGGACGTATATCCCAAACGTCCCCAATTCCATTGACGCTTATGGGGGGTGCTGCCATTGACGTCCATGGACGTCCAAAATTTTACCCATTCATTTTCAATGGGAATTTTTTTTTTTTCCCCAAATCAACAGAAAATGACTAGATATCAATAGGACCTGTCCCCCAAATGTCCCCAATTGCATTGCTGCTTATGGAGGGTGATGCCATTGACGTCCAGGGACGTCCAAACTTCCCATTCATTTCCAATGGCATTTCTTCATGTTTGTTCATTCTTTTGATGCCAATGTACTTTGATTCCATTGACGCTTATGTAAGTTGATACCATTGACGTCCATGGACGTCCAAAATTTTTCCCATTCATTTTCAATGGGAATTTTTTTTTTCTTTCCCCAAATCAACAGAAAATGACTAGATATCAATAGGACGTTTCCCCCAAATGTGCCCGATTGCATTGCTGCTTATGGAGGGTGATGCCATTGACGTCCACGGACGTCCAAACTTCCCATTAATTTCCAATGGCATTTCTTCATGTTTGTTCATTCTATTGATGCCAATGTACTTGGATTCCATTGACGCTTATGTAAGTTGATACCATTGACGTCCATGGACGTCCAAAATTTTTCCCATTCATTTTCAATGGGAATTTTTTTTTTTTCCCCAAATCAACAGAAAATGACTAGATATCATTAGGACGTGTCCCCCAAATGTCCCCGATTGCATTGCCGCTTATGGGGGGTGATGCCATTGACGTCCATGGACGTCCAAACTTCCCATTCATTTCCAAAGGCATTTCTTCATGTTTGTTCATTCTATTGATGCCAATGTACTTGGATTCCATTGACGCTTATGTAAGTTGATACCATTGACGTCCATGGACGTCCAAAATTTTTCCCATTCATTTTCAATGGGATTTTTTTTTTTTTTCCCAAATCAACAGAAAATGACTAGATATCATTAGGACGTGTCCCCCAAATGTCCCCGATTGCATTGCCGCTTATGGAGGGTGATGCCATTGACGTTCATGGACGTCCAAACTTCCCATTCATTTCCAATGGCATTTCTTCATGTTTGTTCATTTTATTGATGCCAATGTACTTGGATTCCATTGACGCTTATGTAAGTTGATACCATTGACGTCCATGGACGTCCAAAATTTTTCCCATTCATTTTCAATGGGAATTTTTTTTTTTTTCCCAAATCAACAGAAAATGACTAGATATCAATAGGACGTGTCCCCCAAACTTCCCCGATTCCATTAACAATTATGGAGGGTGCTGCCATTGACGGACATGGACGTCCAATTCTCCCAATCTTTTCTAATGCCTTTAACTTTGTTTAGTGCTAATGACTGGCATTATGGTCCATTCTATTGATAGACCTGAGTGGGGCTAAGATTTGTATCTCCACAGAGGAAAGACCAAGGTGTGTAATTTCTCCCGAAATTGCAGTTTCTAGTTATTATTATTATGCAATGGTTTCTCCGCGTTTTTTCGGCGCGCCGCGCAGCCCAAACCGTGCCACCGATCGGCACCGTTCAAGTATCGACACGACCGGAATTTTCGCGCGACGATGGGAATTTTTCAAACGACCCCGAAAAATTTTTCGTTCGCCCGTAAACGGCGATTTTCCGATTTTTTAAAACTTTTTCAAAACGCTACTTGTCCTACAATTTTTGACCAAATCACATAATTTGGACATCAAAAATTCCGGGACGGTGGGGGGCATAAAGATTGTATACAGAATTTGGAAAAAATTTACGGTTCCCCAGAAATTTGACAAAAACTTGCCCATTCATTTTTAATGAGAAAAATAAAATTTCAAAATGTATCTAGTCCTACAAATTTTCACCAAATCACACAATTTGGGCATCAAAAAATCCAGGATGGGGAGGGGAATAAAGGTTATTAACACAATTTGGAAAAAATATACGGTTCCCCGGAAATTTGCCTAAAACCTGCCCATTCATTTTTAATGGGAAAAAAAGACAACTTTCAAACTGTTACTAGTCCGTCAATTTTTGACGAAAACACACAAGATGGGCGTCAAAAATTCCGGGATGGCGAGGGGAATAAAAAATACCGAGAAATTTTTTTTGATAAAATGTACGGTTTCCCGGCAAATTGCCAAAAACTGGCCCATTCATTTTTAATGGGAAACAAAGAAAAGTTCAAATTGTATCTTGTCCTTCAATTTTTGACCAAATCACACAATTTGGGCATCAAAAATTCAGTGATGGTGAGGGGCATAAAAGTTGTATACAGCATTTGTAACAAATTTACGGTTTCCCAGAAACTTGCCAAAAACTTTCCTATTCATTTCTAATGAGAACATTTCCCGTTCACTTCCAATGGGATTTCCAATTGATTTTTTTTTTTTTTTACATTGCAGTGATGCCATTGACGGCCATGCATGTCGAATCTATTGATGCCAATGTACTTGGATTCAATTGACTATATGGATGTCGATGCCATTGACGGCCATGGACGTCCAAAATTTTTCCCATTCATTTTAAATGGGGAAAAAACTACATTTCCCCAAATCAACAGAAAATGACCAGATATCAAGAGGACGTGTCCCCCAAACGTCCCCAACTCCATTGAGGCTTATAGGGGGTGCTGCCATTGACGTCCATGGACGTCCAAAATTTTTCCCATTCATTTTCAATGGGGAAAAAACTAAATTTCCCCAAATCAAGAGAAAATGACCAGATATTAATAGGACGTATACCCCAAACGTCCCCAACTCCATTGACGCTTATGGGGGGTGCTGCCATTGACGTCCATGGACGTCCAAAATTTTTCCCATTCATTTTCAATAGGATTTTTTTTTTTTTTCCCAAAATCTAAAGAAAATGACAACATGTCAATAGGACGTGTCCCCCAAATGTCCCCGATTGCATTGCCGCTTATGGAGGGTGATGCCATTGACGTCCATGGACGTCCAAACTTCCCATTCATTTCCTATGTCATTTCTTCATGTTTGTTCGTTCTATTGATGCCAATGTACTTGGATTCTATTGACGCTTATGTAAGTTGATACCATTAACGTCCATGGACGTCCAAAAATTTTCCCATTCATTTTCAATGGGAATTTTTTTTTTTTTCCCAAATCAACAGAAAATGACTAGATATCAATAGGATGTGTCCCCCAAATGTCCCCGATTGCATTGCTGCTTATGGAGGGTGATGCCATTGACGTCCACGGACGTCCAAACTTCCCATTAATTTCCAATGGCGTTTCTTCATGTTTGTTCATTCTATTGATGCCAATGTACTTGGATTCCATTGACGCTTATGTAAGTTGATACCATTGACGTCCATGGACGTCCAAAATTTTTCCCATTCATTTTCAATGGGAAATTTTTTTTTTTCCCCAAATCAACAGAAAATGACTAGATATCATTAGGACGTGTCCCCCTAATGTCCCCGATTGCATTGCCGCTTATGGAGGGTGATGCCATTGACGTTCATGGACGTCCAAACTTCCCATTAAATCCCAATGGCATTTCTTCATGTTTGTTCATTCTATTGATGCCAATGTACTTGGATTCCATTGACGCTTATGTAAGTTGATACCATTGACGTCCATGGACGTCCAAAAATTTTCCCATTCATTTTCAATGGGAATTTTTTTTTTTTTCCCCAAATCAACAGAAAATGACTAGATATCAATAGGACGTGTCCCCCAAATGTCCCCGATTGCATTGCCTCTTATGGAGGGTGATGCCATTGACGTCCACGGACGTCCAAACTTCCCATTTATTTCCAATGGCATTTCTTCATGTTTGTTCATTCTATTGATGCCAATGTACTTGGATTCCATTGACGCTTATGTAAGTTGATACCATTGACGTCCATGGACGTCCAAAATTTTTCCCATTCATTTTCAATGGGAATTTTTTTTTTTCCCCAAATCAACAGAAAATGACAAGATATCATTAGGACGTGTCCCCCAAATGTCCCCGATTGCATTGCCGCTTATGGAGGGTGATGCCATTGACGACCATGGACGTCCAATTCTCCCAATCTTTTCTAATGGCTTTTACTTTGTTTAGTGCCATTGACTGGCATTATGGTCCATTCTATTGATAGACCTGAGTGGGGCTAAGATTTGTATCTCCACAGAGGAAAGACCAAGGTGTAATTTCTCCCGAAATTGCAGTTTCTAGTTATTATTATTATTATGCAATGGTTTCTCCGCGTTTTTTCGGCGCGCCGCGCAGCCCGAACCGTACCACCGATCGGCACCGTTCAAGTATCGACACGACCGGAATTTTCGCGCGACGATGGGAATTTTTCAAACGACCCCGAAAATTTTTTCGTTCGCCCGTAAACGGCGATTTTCCGATTTTTTACAACTTTTTCAAAACGCTACTTGTCCTACAATTTTTGACCAAATCACATAATTTGGACATCAAAAATTCCGGGACGGTGGGGGGCATAAAGATTGTATACAGAATTTGGAAAAAATTTACGGTTCTCCGGATATTTGCCAAAAACTATCCCATTCATTTCCAATGGGAAAAGTTCCCATTCACTTTCAATAGTATTTCCAATGGACTTTACATTGCATTGATGCCATTGACGGCCATGCATGTCGAATCTATTGATGCCAATGTACTTGGATTCATTTGACTATATGGATGTCGATGCCATTGACGGCCATGGACGTCCAAAATTTTTCCCATTCATTTTCAATGGGGAAAAAACTAAATTTCCCCAAATCAACAGAAAATGACCAGATATTAATAGGACGTATACCCCAAACGTCCCCAACTCCATTGACGCTTATGGGGGGTGCTGCCATTGACGTCCATGGACGTCCAAAATTTTTCCCATTCATTTTCAATGGGGAAAAAACTAAATTTCCCCAAATCATCTGAAAATGACCAGTTATCAATAGTACGTCTCCCCCAAACGTTCCGAACTCCATTGACGCTTATAGGGGGTGCTGCCATTGACGTCCATGGACGTCCAAAAATTTTCCCATTCATTTTCAATGGGGAAAAAACTAAATTTCCCCAAATCAACAGAAAATGACCAGATATTAATAGGACGTATACCCCAAACGTCCCCAATTCCATTTACGCTTATGGAGGGTGATGCCATTGACGTTCATGGACGTCCAAACTTCCCATTCATTTCCAATGGCATTTCTTCATGTTTGTTCATTCTATTGATGCCAATGTACTTGGATTCCATTGACGCCTATGTAAGTTGATACCATTGACGTCCATGGACGTCCAAAATTTTTCCCATTCATTTTCAATGGGAATTTTTTTTTTTTCCCCAAAATCAACAAAAAATGACTAGATATCATTAGGACGTGTCCCCCAAATGTCCCCGATTGCATTGCCGCTTATGGAGGGTGATGCCATTGACGTCCATGGACGTCCAAAATTTCCATTCATTTCCAATGGCATTTCTTCATGTTTGTTCATTCTATTGATGCCAATGTACTTGGATTCCATTGACGCTTATGTAAGTTGATACCATTGACGTCCATGGACGTCCAAAATTTTTCCCATTCATTTTCAATGGGAATTTTTTTTTTTTTTCCCCAAATCAACAGAAAATGACTGGATATCATTAGGACGTGTCCCCCAAATGTCCCCGATTGCATTGCCGCTTACGGAGGGTGATGCCATTGACGTCCACGGACGTCCAAACTTCCCATTAATTTCCAATGGCATTTCTTCATGTTTGTTCATTCTATTGATGCCAATGTACTTGGATTCCATTGACGCTTATGTAAGTTGATACCATTGACGTCCATGGACGTCCAAAATTTTTCCCATTCATTTTCAATGGGAAATTTTTTTTTTTCCTCAAATCAACAGAAAATGACTAGATATCATTAGGACGTGTCCCCCAAATGTCCCCGATTGCATTGCCGCTTATGGGGGGTGATGCCATTGACGTCCATGGACGTCCAAACTTCCCATTCATTTCCAAAGGCATTTCTTCATGTTTGTTCATTCTATTGATGCCAATGTACTTGGATTCCATTGACGCTTATGTAAGTTGATACCATTGACGTCCATGGACGTCCAAAATTTTTCCCATTCATTTTCAATGGGATTTTTTTTTTTTCCCAAATCAACAGAAAATGACTAGATATCATTAGGACGTGTCCCCCAAATGTCCCCGATTGCATTGCCGCTTATGGAGGGTGATGCCATTGACGTTCATGGACGTCCAAACTTCCCATTCATTTCCAATGGCATTTCTTCATGTTTGTTCATTTTATTGATGCCAATGTACTTGGATTCCATTGACGCTTATGTAAGTTGATACCATTGACGTCCATGGACGTCCAAAATTTTTCCCATTCATTTTCAATGGGAATTTTTTTTTTTCCCCAAATCAACAGAAAATGACTACATATCAATAGGACGTGTCCCCCAAACTTCCCCGATTCCATTAACAATTATGGAGGGTGCTGCCATTGACGGACATGGACGTCCAATTCTCCCAATCTTTTCTAATGGCTTTAACTTTGTTTAGTGCCAATGACTGGCATTATGGTCCATTCTATTGATAGACCTGAGTGGGGCTAAGATTTGTATCTCCACAGAGGAAAGACCAAGGTGTGTAATTTCTCCCGAAATTGCAGTTTCTAGTTACCTTGGTCTTTCCAAGGGAAAGAACAAGGTTATGTTGTTGTACAACTTTATTGTACATTTTATTATTATTATTACCTTGGTCTTTCCTATGGAAAGAACAAGGTATTGTTATTCTGCAACTTTATTCGCCTTATTACCTTGGTCTTTCCAAAGGAAAGAACAAGGTAATGATATTCTACAACTTTATTGTACTTATTATTATTATTATTATTATTACCTTGGTCTTTCTGAAGGAAAGAACAAGGTTATGTTGTTGTGCAACTTTATTACCTTGGTCTTTCTGAAAGAAAGAACAAGGTATTGTTATTGTGCAACTTTATTGTACTTATTATTTATTCATCTTATTCTCCGCGTTTTTTTGAGCCAACGCACAGCCCAAACCGTAGCACCGATCGGCACAGTTCAAGTATCGGCACGACCGGAATTTTCGCGTGACGATGGGAATTTTTCAAACCGCCACGAAAAATTTTCCGTTCGCCCGTAAACGGCAATTTTCCGAAAAATAAAAAAAGTTTCAAAATGTATCTAGTCCTACAATTTTTGACCAAATCACATAATTTGGGCATCAAAAATTCCGGGACGGTGAGGGGCATAAAAGTTGTATACAGAATTTGGCAAAAATTTACGGTTTCCCGGAAATTTGCCAAAAACTTTCCTATTCATTTTGAATGGAAAAAAAACGCGCGCTTCACAGCCCGAACCGTTAGACCGATCGGCACCGTTCAAGTATCGGCACGACCGGAATTTTCGCGTGACACAGGAAACTTTACAAATGGCCCCGAAAAATTTTCCGTTCGTCCGTAAACGGCAATTTTCCGTGAAAAAAAAAAAAGTTTCAAAATGTATCTAGTCCTACAATTTTTGACCAAATCACATAATTTGGGCATCAAAAATTCCGGGACGGTGAGGGGCATAAAAGTTGTATACAGAATTTGGAAAAAAATTACGCTTCCTCGGAAATTTGCCAAAAACTATCCCATTCATTTCGAATGGGAAAAGTTCCCATTCACTTCCAATGGGATTTCCAATGGAATTTACATTGCATTGATGCCATTGACGGCCATGCATGTCGAATCTACTGATGCCAATGTACTTGGATTCAATTGATTATATGGATGTCGATGCCATTGACTGCCATGGACGTCCAAAATTTTTCCCATTCATTTTCAATGGGGAAAAAACAAAATTACCCCAAATCAACAGAAAATGGCCAGATATCAATAGGACGTGTCCCCCAAACTTCCCCAATTCCATTGACGCTTATGAAGGGTGCCGCCATTGACTTACATGGACGTCCAAAATTTTTCCCATTCATTTTCAATGGGGAAAAAAATAAATTTCTCCAAATCAACAGAAAATGACCAGATATCAATAGGACGTATACCCCAAACGTCCCCAACTCCATTGACGCTTATGGGGGGTGCTGCCATTGACGTCCATGGACGTCCAAAATTTTACCCATTCATTTTCAATGGGAATTTTTTTTTTTTCCCCAAATCAACAGAAAATGACTAGATATCAATAGGACGTGTCCCCCAAATATCCCCGATTGCATTGCTGCTTATGGAGGGTGATGCCATTGACGTCCAGGGACGTCCAAACTTCCCATTTATTCCAATGGCATTTCTTCATGTTTGTTCATTCTATTGATGCCAATGTACTTGGATTCCATTGACGCTTATGTAAGTTGATACCATTGACGTCCATGGACGTCCAAAATTTTACCCATTCATTTTCAATGGGAATTTTTTTTTTTTTCCCAAAATCAACAGAAAATGACTAGATATCAATAGGACGTGTCCCACAAATATCCCCGATTGCATTGCTGCTTATGGAGGGTGATGCCATTGACGTCCAGGGACGTCCAAACTTCCCATTTATTCCAATGGCATTTCTTCATGTTTGTTCATTCTATTGATGCCAATGTACTTGCATTCCATTGACGCTTATGTAAGTTGATACCATTGACGTCCATGGACGTCCAAAATTTTTCCCATTCATTTTCAATGGGAATTTTTTTTTTTTCCCCAAATCAACAGAAAATGACTAGATATCAATAGGACGTTTCCCCCAAATGTGCCCGATTGCATTGCCGCTTATGGAGGGTGATGCCATTGACGTCCACGGACGTCCAAACTTCCCATTAATTTCCAATGGCATTTCTTCATGTTTGTTCATTTTATTGATGCCAATGTACTTGGATTCCATTGACGCTTATGTAAGTTGATACCATTGACGTCCATGGACGTCCAAAATTTTTCCCATTCATTTTCAATGGGAAATTTTTTTTTTTTCCCAAATCAACAGAAAATGACTAGATATCAATAGGACCTGTCCCCCAAATGTCCCCGATTGCATTGCTGCTTATGGAGGGTGATGCCATTGACGTCCAGGGACGTCCAAACTTCCCATTCATTTCCAATGGCATTTCTTCATGTTTGTTCATTCTTTTGATGCCAATGTACTTGGATTCCATTGACGGTTATGTAAGTTGATACCATTGACGTCCATGGACGTCCAAAATTTTTCCCATTCATTTTCAATGGGAAATTTTTTTTTTTCCCCAAATCAACAGAAAATGACTAGATATCATTAGGACGTGTCCCCCAAATGTCCCCGATTGCATTGCCGCTTATGGGGGGTGATGCCATTGACGTCCATGGACGTCCAAACTTCCCATTCATTTCCAAAGGCATTTCTTCATGTTTGTTCATTCTATTGATGCCAATGTACTTGGATTCCATTGACGCTTATGTAAGTTGATACCATTGACGTCCATGGACGTCCAAAATTTTTCCCATTCATTTTCAATGGTAATTTTTTTTTTTCCCCAAATCAACAGAAAATGACTAGATATCATTAGGACGTGTCCCCCAAACTTCCCCGATTCCATTAACAATTATGAAAGGTGCCGCCATTGACGTCCATGGACGTCCAATTCTCCCATTCATTTCTAATGGCTTTTACTTTGTTTTGTGCCAATGACTGGCATTATGATCCATTCTATTGATAGACCTGAGTGGGGCTAAGATCTGTATCACCACAGAGGAAAGACCAAGGTGTGTAATTTCTCCCGAAATTGCAGTTTCTAGTTATTATTATTATTCAATAATTCTCCGCGTTTTTTTTGAGCCAACGCACAGCCCAAACCGTAGCACCGATCGGCACCGTTGAAGTATCGGCACGACCGGATTTTTCGCGTGACGATGGGAATTTTTCAAACCGCCACGAAAAATTTTCCGTTCGCCCGTAAACGGCAATTTTCCGAAAAATAAAAAAAGTTTCAAAATGTATCTAGTCCTACAATTTTTGACCAAATCACATAATTTGGGCATCAAAAATTCCGGGACGGTGAGGGGCATAAAAGTTGTATACAGAATTTGGCAAAAATTTACGGTTCCCCGGAAATTTGCCAAAAACTTTCCTATTCATTTTGAATGGAAAAAAAACGCGCGCTTCACAGCCCGAACCGTTAGACCGATCGGCACCGTTCAAGTATCGGCACGACCGGAATTTTCGCGTGACACAGGAAACTTTACAAATGGCCCCGAAAATTTTTCCGTTCGTCCGTAAACGGCAATTTTCCGTGAAAAAAAAAAAAGTTTCAAAATGTATCTAGTCCTACAATTTTTGACCAAATCAAATAATTTGGGCATCAAAAATTCCGGGACGGTGAGGGGCATAAAAGTTGTATACAGAATTTGGAAAAAAATTACGCTTCCTCGGAAATTTGCCAAAAACTATCCCATTCATTTCGAATGGGAAAAGTCCCATTCACTTCCAATGGGATTTCCAATGGAATTTACATTGCATTGATGCCATTGACGGCCATGCATGTCGAATCTACTGATGCCAATGTACTTGGATTCAATTGACTATATAGATGTCGATGCCATTGACTGCCATGGACGTCCAAAATTTTTCCCATTCATTTTCAATGGGGAAAAAACAAAATTACCCCAAATCAACAGAAAATGACCAGATATCAATAGGACGTGTCCCCCAAACTTCCCCAATTCCATTGACGCTTATGAGGGGTGCCGCCATTGACTTACATGGACGTCCAAAATTTTTCCCATTCATTTTCAATGGGGAAAAAACTAAATTTCTCCAAATCAACAGAAAATGACCAGATATCAATAGGACGTATATCCCAAACATCCCCAATTCCATTGACGCTTATGGGGGGTGCTGCCATTGACGTCCATGGACGTCCAAAATTTTACCCATTCATTTTCAATGGGAATTTTTTTTTTCTTCCCCAAATCAACAGAAAATGACTAGATATCAATAGGACCTGTCCCCCAAATGTCCCCGATTGCATTGCTGCTTATGGAGGGTGATGCCATTGACGTCCAGGGACGTCCAAACTTCCCATTCATTTCCAATGGCATTTCTTCACGTTTGTTCATTCTTTTGATGCCAATGTACTTGGATTCCATTGACGCTTATATAAGTTGATACCATTGACGTCCATGGACGTCCAAAATTTTTCCCATTCATTTTCAATGGGAATTTTTTTTTTTCCCCCCAAATCAACAGAAAATGACTAGATATCAATAGGACGTTTCCCCCAAATGTGCCCGATTGCATTGCTGCTTATGGAGGGTGATGCCATTGAGGTCCACGGACGTCCAAACTTCCCATTAATTTCCAATGGCATTTCTTCATGTTTGTTCATTCTATTGATGCCAATGTACTTGGATTCCATTGACCCTTGTGTAAGTTGATACCATTGACGTCCATGGACGTCCAAAATTTTTCCCATTCATTTTCAATGGGAAATTTTTTTTTTTCCCCAAATCAACAGAAAATGACTAGATATCATTAGGACTTGTCCCCCAAATGTCCCCGATTGCATTGCCGCTTATGGAGGGTGATGCCATTGACGTTCATGGACGTCCAAACTTCCCATTAAATCCCAATGGCATTTCTTCATGTTTGTTCATTCTATTGATGCCAATGTACTTGGATTCCATTGACGCTTATGTAAGTTGATACCATTGACGTCCATGGACGTCCAAAATTTTTCCCATTCATTTTCAATGGGGAAAAAACTCAATTTCTCCAAATCAACAGAAAATGACCAGATATCAATAGGACGTATACCCCAAACGTCCCCGATTGCATTGCTGCTTATGGAGGGTGATGCCATTGACGTCCAGGGACGTCCAAACTTCCCATTCATTTCCAATGGCATTTCTTCATGTTTGTTCATTCTATTGATGCCAATGTACTTGGATTCCATTGACGCTTATGTAAGTTGATACCATTGACGTCCATGGACGTCCAAAATTTTTCCCATTCATTTTAAATGGGAATTTTTTTTTTTTCCCCAAATCAACAGAAAATGACTAGATATCAATAGGACGTGTCCCCCAAATGTCCCCGATTGCATTGCTGCTTATGGATGGTGATGCCATTGACGTCCACGGACGTCCAAACTTCCCATTCATTTCCAATGGCATTTCTTCATGTTTGTTCATTCTATTGATGCCAATGTACTTGGATTCCATTGACGCTTATGTAAGTTGAAACCATTGACGTCCATGGACGTCCAAAATTTTTCCCATTCATTTTCAATGGGATTTTTTTTTCCTTCTCCCAAATCAACAGAAAATGACTAAATATCAATAGGACGTGTCCCCCAAATGTCCCCGATTGTATTGCTGCTTATGGAGGGTGATGCCATTGACGTCCATGGACGTCCAATTCTCCCATTCATTTCTAATGGCTTTTACTTTGTTTCGTGCCATTGACTGGCATTATGGTCCATTCTATTGATAGACCTGAGTGGGGCTAAGATTTGTATCTCCACAGAGGAAAGACCAAGGTGTGTAATTTCTCCCGAAATTGCAGTTTCTAGTTATTTATTCATCTTATTCTCCGCGTTTTTTTGAGCCAACGCACAGCCTAAACCGTAGCCCCGATCGGCACCGTTCAAGTATCGGCATGACCGGAATTTTCGCGTGACGATGGGAATTTTTCAAAACGCCACGAAAAATTTTCCGTTCGCCCGTAAACGGCAATTTTCCGAAAAAAAAAAAAAGTTTAAAAATGTATCTAGTCCTACAATTTTTGACCAAATCACATAATTTGGGTATCAAAAATTCCGGGACGGTGAGGGGCATAAAAGTTGTATACAGAATTTGGAAAAAACTTACGGTTCCCCAGAAATTTGCCAAAAACTCTCCCATTCATTTCTAATGGGAAAAGTTCCCATTCACTTTCAATGGAATTTACATTGCATTGATGCCATTGACGGCCATGCATGTCGAATCTACTGATGCCAATGTACTTGGATCCTATTGACTATATGGATGTCGATGCCATTGACGGCCATGGACGTCCAAAAATTTTCCCATTCATTTTCAATGGGGAAAAAACAAAATTTCACCAAATCAACAGAAAATGACCAGATATCAATAGGACATGTCCCCCAAACTTCCCTGCTTCCATTGACGCTTATGGGGGGTGCTGCCATTGACGTCTATGGACGTCCAAATTTTTTCCCATTCATTTTCAATGGGATTTTTTTTTTTTTCCCAAAATCAAAAGAAAATGACTACATATCAATAGGACGTGTCCCCCAAACTTCCCCAATTACATTGACGCTTATGGAGGGTGCTGCCATTAACGGACATGGACGTCCAATTCTCCCAATCTTTTCTAATGGCTTTTACTTTGTTTAGTGCCATTGACTGGCATTATGGTCCATTCTATTGATAGACCTGAGTGGGGCTAAGATTTGTATCTCCACAGAGGAAAGACCAAGGTGTAATTTCTCCCGAAATTGCAGTTTCTAGTTCTATTGATGCAAATGTACTTGGATTCTATTGACGCTTATGTAAGTTGATACCATTGACGTCCATGGACGTCCAAAATTTTTCCCATTCATTTTCAATGGGAATTTTTTTTTTTTCCCCAAATCAACAGAAAATGACTAGATATCAATAGGACGTGTCCCCCAAATGTCCCCGATTGCATTGCTGCTTATGGAGGGTGATGCCATTGACGTTCATGGACGTCCAAACTTCCCATTCATTTCCAATGGCATTTCTTCATGTTTGTTCATTCTATTGATGCCAATGTACTTGGATTCCATTGACGCTTATGTAAGTTGATACCATTGACGTCCATGGACGTCCAAAATTTTTCCCATTCATTTTCAATGGGAATTTTTTTTTTTTCCCCAAATCAACAGAAAATGACTAGATATCATTAGGACGTGTCCCCCAAATGTCCCTGATTGGATTGCCGCTTATGGAGGGTGATGCCATTGACGGCCATGGACGTCCAATTCTCCCAATCTTTTCTAATGGCTTTTACTTTGTTTAGTGCCATTGACTGGCATTATGGTCCATTCTATTGATAGACCTGAGTGGGGCTAAGATCTGTATCTCCACAGAGGAAAGACCAAGGTGTGTAATTTCTCCCGAAATTGCAGTTTCTAGTTATTATTATTATTATATCATCAAATTATTCTCCGCGTTTTTTCGGCGCGCCGCGCAGCCCGAACCGTACCACCGATCGGCACCATTCAAGTATTGACACGACCGGATTTTTCGCGCGACGCAGGGACTTTTTCAAAATCCCCCGAAAAATTTTCCGTTCGCCCGTAAATGGCAATTTTCCGAAAAAAATAAAAAGTTAAAAAATGTATCTAGTCCTACAATTTTTGACCAAATCACATAATTTGGGTATCAAAAATTCCGGGACGATGAGGGGCATAAAAGTTGTATACAGAATTTGGCAAAAATTTACGGTTCCCCGGAAATTTGCCAAAAACTTTCCTATTCATTTTGAATGAAAAAAAAACGCACGCTGCACAGCCCGAACCGTTTGACCGATCGGCACCGTTCAAATATCGGCACGACCGGAATTTTCGCGCAACGATGGGAATTTTTCAAACGGACCCGAAAATGTTTCCCTTCGCCCGTAAACGGCAATTTTCCGGGAAAAAAAAAAAGTTTCAAAATGTATCTAGTCCTACAATTTTTGACCAAATCACACAATTTGGGCATCAAAAATTCCGGGACGGTGAGGGGCATAAAAGTTGTATACAGAATTTGGAAAAAAATTACGCTTCCTCGGAAATTTGCCAAAAACTATCCCATTCATTTCGAATGGGAAAAGTCCCATTCACTTCCAATGGGATTTCCAATGGAATTTACATTGCATTGATGCCATTGACGGCCATGCATGTCGAATCTACTGATGCCAATGTACTTGGATTCAATTGACTATATGGATGTCGATGCCATTGACTGCCATGGACGTCCAAAATTTTTCCCATTCATTTTCAATGGGGGAAAAAACAAAATTACCCCAAATCAACAGAAAATGACCAGATATCAATAGGACGTGTCCCCCAAACTTCCCCAATTCCATTGACGCTTATGAAGGGTGCCGCCATTGACTTACATGGACGTCCAAAATTTTTCCCATTCATTTTCAATGGGGAAAAAACTAAATTTCTCCAAATCAACAGAAAATGACCAGATATCAATAGGACGTATATCCCAAACGTCCCCAATTCCATTGACGCTTATGGGGGGTGCTGCCATTGACATCCATGGACGTCCAAAATTTTACCCATTCATTTTCAATGGGAATTTATTTTTTTTTCCTCAAATCAACAGAAAATGACTAGATATCAATAGGACCTGTCCCCCAAATGTCCCCGATTGCATTGCTGCTTATGGAGGGTGATGCCATTGACGTCCACGGACGTCCAAACTTCCCATTAATTTCCAATGGCATTTCTTCATGTTTGTTCATTCTATTGATGCCAATGTACTTGGATTCCATTGACGCTTATGTAAATTGATACCATTGACGTCCATGGACGTCCAAAATTTTTCCCATTCATTTTCAATGGGAATTTTTTTTTTTTTCCCCAAATCAACAGAAAATGACTAGATATCAATAGGACGTTTCCCCCAAATGTGCCCGATTGCATTGCCGCTTATGGAGGGTGATGCCATTGACGTCCACGGACGTCCAAACTTCCCATTCATTTCCAATGGCATTTCTTCATGTTTGTTCATTCTATTGATGCCAATGTACTTGGATTCCATTGACGCTTATGTAAGTTGATACCATTGACGTCCATGGACGTCCAAAATTTTTCCCATTCATTTTCAATGGGAATTTTTTTTTTTTCCCCAAATCAACAGAAAATGACTAGATATCATTAGGACGTGTCCCCCAAATGTCCCCGATTGCATTGCCGCTTATGGGGGGTGATGCCATTGACGTCCATGGACGTCCAAACTTCCCATTCATTTCCAAAGGCATTTCTTCATGTTTGTTCATTCTATTGATGCCAATGTACTTGGATTCCATTGACGCTTATGTAAGTTGATACCATTGACGTCCATGGACGTCCAAAATTTTTCCCATTCATTTTCAATGGGATTTTTTTTTTTTTCCCAAATCAACAGAAAATGACTAGATATCATTAGGACGTGTCCCCCAAATGTCCCCGATTGCATTGCTGCTTATGGAGGGTGATGCCATTGACGTTCATGGACGTCCAAACTTCCCATTCATTTCCAATGGCATTTCTTCATGTTTGTTCATTCTTTTGATGCCAATGTACTTGGATTCCATTGACGCTTATGTAAGTTGATACCATTGACGTCCATGGACGTCCAAAATTTTTCCCATTCATTTTCAATGGGAATTTTTTTTTTTTTCCCCAAATCAACAGAAAATGACTAGATATCAATAGGACGTTTCCCCCAAATGTGCCCGATTGCATTGCTGCTTATGGAGGGTGATGCCATTGACGTCCATGGACGTCCAAACTTCCCATTAATTTCCAATGGCATTTCTTCATGTTTGTTCATTCTATTGATGCCAATGTACTTGGATTCCATTGACGCTTATGTAAGTTGATACCATTGACGTCCATGGACGTCCAAAATTTTTCCCATTCATTTTCAATGGGAATTTTTTTTTTTTCCCCAAATCAACAGAAAATGACTAGATATCATTAGGACGTGTCCCCCAAATGTCCCCGATTGCATTGCCGCTTATGGGGGGTGATGCCATTGACGTTCATGGACGTCCAAACTTCCCATTCATTTCCAAAGGCATTTCTTCATGTTTGTTCATTCTATTGATGCCAATGTACTTGGATTCCATTGACGCTTATGTAAGTTGATACCATTGACGTCCATGGACGTCCAAAATTTTTCCCATTCATTTTCAATGGGAATTTTTTTTTTCCCCCAAATCAACAGAAAATGACTAGATATCATTAGGACGTGTCCCCCAAATGTCCCCGATTGCATTGCCGCTTATGGGGGGTGATGCCATTGACGTCCATGGACGTCCAAACTTCCCATTCATTTCCAATGGCATTTCTTCATGTTTGTTCATTCTATTGATGCCAATGTACTTGGATTCCATTGACGCTTATGTAAGTTGATACCATTGACGTCCATGGACGTCCAAAATTTTTCCCATTCATTTTCAATGGGATTTTTTTTTTTTTCCCCAAATCAACAGAAAATGACTAGATATCATTAGGACGTGTCCCCCAAATGTCCCCGATTGCATTGCCGCTTATGGAGGGTGATGCCATTGACGTTCATGGACGTCCAAACTTCCCATTCATTTCCAATGGCATTTTTTCATGTTTGTTCATTTTATTGATGCCAATGTACTTGGTATCCATTGACGCTTATGTAAGTTGATACCATTGACGTCCATGGACGTCCAAAATTTTTCCATTCATTTTCAATGGGAATTTTTTTTTTTTTCCCAAATCAACAGAAAATGACTAGATATCATTAGGACGTGTCCCCCAAACTTCCCCGATTCCATTAACAATTATGAAAGGTGCCGCCATTGACGTCCATGGACGTCCAATTCTCCCATTCATTTCTAACGGCTTTTACTTTGTTTTTTGCCAATGACTGGCATTATGATACATTCTATTGATAGACCTGAGTGGGGCTAAGATCTGTATCTCCACAGAGGAAAGACCAAGGTGTGTAATTTCTCCCGAAATTGCAGTTTCTAGTTATTATTATTATTATTCAATAATTGTCGACGTTTTTTTCGGCGCGCCGCGCAGCCCGAACCGTACCTCCGATCGGTACCGTTCAAGTATCGGCACGACCGGAATTTTCGCGCGACGATGGGAATTTTTCAAACGGCCCCGAAAAATTTTCCGTTCGCCCGTAAACGGCAATTTTCCGAAAAAAAAAAAAAGTTTCAAAATGTATCTAGTCCTACAATTTTTGACCAAATCACATAATTTGGGCATCAAAAATTCCGGGACGGTGAGGGGCATAAAAGTTGTATACAGAATTTGGAAAAAAATTACGCTTCCTCGGAAATTTGCCAAAAACTATCCCATTCATTTCGAATGGGAAAAGTCCCATTCACTTCCAATGGGATTTCCAATGGAATTTACATTGCATTGATGCCATTGACGGCCATGCATGTCGAATCTACTGATGCCAATGTACTTGGATTCAATTGATTATATGGATGTCGATGCCATTGACTGCCATGGACGTCCAAAATTTTTCCCATTCATTTTCAATGGGGAAAAAACAAAATTACCCCAAATCAACAGAAAATGACCAGATATCAATAGGACGTGTCCCCCAAACTTCCCCAATTCCATTGACGCTTATGAAGGGTGCCGCCATTGACTTACATGGACGTCCAAAATTTTTCCCATTCATTTTCAATGGGGAAAAAACTACATTTCTCCAAATCAACAGAAAATGACCAGATATCAATAGGACGTATACCCCAAACGTCCCCAACTCCATTGACGCTTATGGGGGGTGCTGCCATTGACGTCCATGGACGTCCAAAATTTTACCCATTCATTTTCAATGGGAATTTTTTTTTTTTCCCCAAATCAACAGTAAATGACTAGATATCAATAGGACGTGTCCCCCAAATGTCCCCAATTGCATTGCTGCTTATGGAGGGTGATGCCATTGACGTCCAGGGACGTCCAAACTTCCCATTCATTTCCAATGGCATTTCTTCATGTTTGTTCATTCTATTGATGCCAATGTACTTGGATTCCATTGACGCTTATGTAAGTTGATACCAGTGACGTCCATGGACGTCCTAAATTTTTCCCATTCATTTTCAATGGGAAATTTTTTTTTTCCCCCAAATCAACAGAAAATGACTAGATATCAATAGGACGTTTCCCCCAAATGTGCCCGATTGCATTGCTGCTTATGGAGGGTGATGCCATTGACGTCCACGGACGTCCAAACTTCCCATTCATTTCCAATGGCATTTCTTAATGATTGTTCATTCTATTGATGCCAATATACTTGGATTCCATTGACGCTTATGTAAGTTGATACCATTGACGTCCATGGACGTCCAAAATTTTTCCCATTCATTTTCAATGGGAATTTTTTTTTTTTTCCCCAAATCAACAGAAAATGACTAGATATCAATAGGACGTTTCCCCCAAATGTGCCCCATTGCATTGCTGCTTATGGAGGGTGATGCCATTGACGTCCACGGACGTCCAAACTTCCCATTAATTCCAATGGCATTTCTTCATGTTTGTTCATTCTATTGATGCCAATGTACTTGGATTCCATTGACGCTTATGTAAGTTGATACCATTGACGTCCATGGACGTCCAAAATTTTTCCCATTCATTTTCAATGGGAAATTTTTTTTTTTCCCCAAATCAACAGAAAATGACTAGATATCATTAGGACGTGTCCCCCAAATGTCCCCGATTGGATTGCTGCATATGGAGGGTGATGCCATTGACGTCCATGGACGTCCAAACTTCCCATTTATTTCCAATGGCATTTCTTCATGTTTGTTCATTCTATTGATGCCAATGTACTTGGATTCCATTGACGCTTATGTAAGTTGATACCATTGACGTCCATGGACGTCCAAAATTTTTCCCATTCATTTTCAATGGCAATTTTTTTTTTTTCCCCAAATCAACAGAAAATGACTAGATATCATTAGGACGTGTCCCCCAAATGTCCCCGATTGCATTGCCGCTTATGGAGGGTGATGCCATTGACGTTCATGGACGTCCAAACTTCCCATTAAATCCCAATGGCATTTCTTCATGTTTGTTCATTCTATTGATGCCAATGTACTTGGATTCCATTGACGCTTATGTAAGTTGATACCAGTGACGTCCATGGACGTCCAAAATTTTTCCCATTCATTTTCAATGGGAAATTTTTTTTTTTCCCCAAATCAACAGAAAATGACTAGATATCAATAGGACGTTTCCCCCAAATGTGCCCGATTGCATTGCTGCTTATGGAGGGTGATGCCATTGACGTCCACGGACGTCCAAACTTCCCATTCATTTCCAATGGCATTTCTTAATGATTGTTCATTCTATTGATGCCAATATACTTGGATTCCATTGACGCTTATGTAAGTTGATACCATTGACGTCCATGGACGTCCAAAATTTTTCCCATTCATTTTCAATGGGAATTTTTTTTTTTTTCCCCAAATCAACAGAAAATGACTAGATATCAATAGGACGTTTCCCCCAAATGTGCCCCATTGCATTGCTGCTTATGGAGGGTGATGCCATTGACGTCCACGGACGTCCAAACTTCCCATTAATTCCAATGGCATTTCTTCATGTTTGTTCATTCTATTGATGCCAATGTACTTGGATTCCATTGACGCTTATGTAAGTTGATACCATTGACGTCCATGGACGTCCAAAATTTTTCCCATTCATTTTCAATGGGAAATTTTTTTTTTTCCCCAAATCAACAGAAAATGACTAGATATCATTAGGACGTGTCCCCCAAATGTCCCCGATTGGATTGCTGCATATGGAGGGTGATGCCATTGACGTCCATGGACGTCCAAACTTCCCATTTATTTCCAATGGCATTTCTTCATGTTTGTTCATTCTATTGATGCCAATGTACTTGGATTCCATTGACGCTTATGTAAGTTGATACCATTGACGTCCATGGACGTCCAAAATTTTTCCCATTCATTTTCAATGGGAATTTTTTTTTTTTCCCCAAATCAACAGAAAATGACTAGATATCATTAGGACGTGTCCCCCAAATGTCCCCGATTGCATTGCCGCTTATGGAGGGTGATGCCATTGACATTCATGGACGTCCAAACTTCCCATTAAATCCCAATGGCATTTCTTCATGTTTGTTCATTCTATTGATGCCAATGTACTTGGATTCCATTGACGCTTATGTAAGTTGATACCATTGACGTCCATGGACGTCCAAAAATTTTCCCATTCATTTTCAATGGGAATTTTTTTTTTTTCCCCAAATCAACAGAAAATGACTAGATATCAATAGGACGTGTCCCCCAAATGTCCCCGATTGCATTGCCTCTTATGGAGGGTGATGCCATTGACGTCCACGGACGTCCAAACTTCCCATTTATTTCCAATGGCATTTCTTCATGTTTGTTCATTCTATTGATGCCAATGTACTTGGATTCCATTGACGCTTATGTAAGTTGATACCATTGACCTCCATGGACGTCCAAAATTTTTCCCATTCATTTTCAATGGGAATTTTTTTTTCTTCCCCAAATCAACAGAAAATGACTAGATATCATTAGGACGTGTCCCCCAAATGTCCCCGATTGCATTGCCGCTTATGGAGGGTGATGCCATTGACGTTCATGGACGTCCAAACTTCCCATTAAATCCCAATGGCATTTTTTCATGTTTGTTCATTCTATTGATGCCAATGTACTTGGATTCCATTGACGCTTATGTAAGTTGATACCATTGACGTCCATGGACGTCCAAATTTTTCCCATTCATTTTCAATGGCAAAAACAAAAAATGTCCCCAAATCAGTAGGAAATCACCAGATATCAATAGGACCTTTACCCCAAATGTCCCCGATAGCATTGATGCTTATGGAGGGTGATGCCATTGACGTCCATGGACGTCCAAATTTTTCCCATTCATTTTCAATGGGGAAAAAAAAAAAAATTCCCAAATCAACAGAAAATGACCAGATATCAATAGGACTTGTCCCCTAAACGTCTCCGACTCTATTGACGCTTATGGAGGGTGCTGCCATTGACGGACATGGACGTCCAATTCTCCCAATCTTTTCTAATGGCTTTTACTTTGTTTAGTGCCATTGACTGGCATTATGGTCCATTCTATTGATAGACCTGAGTGGGGCTAAGATCTGTATCTCCACAGAGGAAAGACCAAGGTGTGTAATTTCTCCCGAAATTGCAGTTTCTAGTTACCTTGGTCTTTCCAAAGGAAAGAACAAGGTAATGATATTCTACAACTTTATTGTACTTATTATTACCTTGGTCTTTCTGAAAGAAAGAACAAGGTATTGTTATTGTGCAACTTTATTATTATTATTATTATTATTATTATTCAATAATTCTCCGCGTTTTTTTGAGCCAACGCACAGCCCAAACCGTAGCACCGATCGGCACCGTTGAAGTATCGGCACGACCGGATTTTTCGCGTGACGATGGGAATTTTTCAAACCGCCACGAAAAATTTTCCGTTCGCCCGTAAACGGCAATTTTCCGAAAAATAAAAAAAGTTTCAAAATGTATCTAGTCCTACAATTTTTGACCAAATCACATAATTTGGGCATCAAAAATTCCGGGACGGTGAGGGGCATAAAAGTTGTATACAGAATTTGGCAAAAATTTACGGTTCCCCGGAAATTTGCCAAAAACTTTCTTATTCATTTTGAATGGAAAAAAAACGCGCGCTTCACAGCCCGAACCGTTAGACCGATCGGCACCGTTCAAGTATCGGCACGACCGGAATTTTCGCGTGACACAGGAAACTTTACAAATGGCCCCGAAAATTTTTCCGTTCGTCCGTAAACGGCAATTTTCCGTGAAAAAATAAAAAGTTTCAAAATGTATCTAGTCCTACAATTTTTGACCAAATCACATAATTTGGGCATCAAAAATTCCGGGACGGTGAGGGGCATAAAAGTTGTATACAGAATTTGGAAAAAAATTACGCTTCCTCGGAAATTTGCCAAAAACTATCCCATTCATTTCGAATGGGAAAAGTCCCATTCACTTCCAATGGGATTTCCAATGGAATTTACATTGCATTGATGCCATTGACGGCCATGCATGTCGAATCTACTGATGCCAATGTACTTGGATTCAATTGATTATATGGATGTCGATGCCATTGACTGCCATGGACGTCCAAAATTTTTCCCATTCATTTTCAATGGGGAAAAAACAAAATTACCCCAAATCAACAGAAAATGACCAGATATCAATAGGACGTGTCCCCCAAACTTCCCCAATTCCATTGACGCTTATGAAGGGTACCGCCATTGACTTACATGGACGTCCAAAATTTTTCCCATTCATTTTCAATGGGGAAAAAACGAAATTTCTCCAAATCAACAGAAAATGACCAGATATCAATAGGACGTATATCCCAAACGTCCCCAATTCCATTGACGCTTATGGGGGGTGCTGCCATGGACGTCCATGGACGTCCAAAATTTTACCCATTCATTTTCAATGGGAAATTTTTTTTTTTCCCCAAATCAACAGAAAATGACTAGATATCAATAGGACCTGTCCCCCAAATGTCCCCGATTGCATTGCTGCTTATGGAGGGTGATGCCATTGACGTCCAGGGACGTCCAAACTTCCCATTCATTTCCAATGGCATTTCTTCATGTTTGTTCATTCTTTTGATGCCAATGTACTTGGATTCCATTGACGCTTATGTAAGTTGATACCATTGACGTCCATGGACGTCCAAAATTTTTCCCATTCATTTTCAATGGGAATTTTTTTTTTTTTCCCCAAATCAACAGAAAATGACTAGATATCAATAGGACGTTTCCCCCAAATGTGCCCGATTGCATTGCTGCTTATGGAGGGTGATGCCATTGACGTCCATGGACGTCCAAACTTCCCATTAATTTCCAATGGCATTTCTTCATGTTTGTTCATTCTATTGATGCCAATGTACTTGGATTCCATTGAC
Organism: Corythoichthys intestinalis; assembly: GCF_030265065.1. NCBI lineage: Eukaryota > Metazoa > Chordata > Actinopteri > Syngnathiformes > Syngnathidae > Corythoichthys > Corythoichthys intestinalis. The sequence continues at coordinate 17,250,212 of NC_080403.1, read as the reverse complement.
GCTTATGTAAGTTGATACCATTGACGTCCATGGACGTCCAAAATTTTTCCCATTCATTTTCAATGGGAATTTTTTTTTTTTCCCCAAATCAACAGAAAATGACTAGATATCATTAGGACGTGTCCCCCAAATGTCCCCGATTGCATTGCCGCTTATGGGGGGTGATGCCATTGACGTTCATGGACGTCCAAACTTCCCATTCATTTCCAAAGGCATTTCTTCATGTTTGTTCATTCTATTGATGCCAATGTACTTGGATTCCATTGACGCTTATGTAAGTTGATACCATTGACGTCCATGGACGTCCAAAATTTTTCCCATTCATTTTCAATGGGAATTTTTTTTTTTCCCCAAATCAACAGAAAATGACTAGATATCATTAGGACGTGTCCCCCAAATGTCCCCGATTGCATTGCCGCTTATGGGGGGTGATGCCATTGACGTCCATGGACGTCCAAACTTCCCATTCATTTCCAATGGCATTTCTTCATGTTTGTTCATTCTATTGATGCCAATGTACTTGGATTCCATTGACGCTTATGTAAGTTGATACCATTGACGTCCATGGACGTCCAAAATTTTTCCCATTCATTTTCAATGGGATTTTTTTTTTTTTCCCCAAATCAACAGAAAATGACTAGATATCATTAGGACGTGTCCCCCAAATGTCCCCGATTGCATTGCCGCTTATGGAGGGTGATGCCATTGACGTTCATGGACGTCCAAACTTCCCATTCATTTCCAATGGCATTTTTTCATGTTTGTTCATTTTATTGATGCCAATGTACTTAGTATCCATTGACGCTTATGTAAGTTGATACCATTGACGTCCATGGACGTCCAAAATTTTTCCATTCATTTTCAATGGGAATTTTTTTTTTTTTCCCAAATCAACAGAAAATGACTAGATATCATTAGGACGTGTCCCCCAAACTTCCCCGATTCCATTAACAATTATGAAAGGTGCCGCCATTGACGTCCATGGACGTCCAATTCTCCCATTCATTTCTAACGGCTTTTACTTTGTTTTTTGCCAATGACTGGCATTATGATCCATTCTATTGATAGACCTGAGTGGGGCTAAGATCTGTATCTCCACAGAGGAAAGACCAAGGTGTGTAATTTCTCCCGAAATTGCAGTTTCTAGTTGTGCAACTTTATTGTACTTATTATTTATTCATCTTATTCTCCGCGTTTTTTTGAGCCAACGCACAGCCCAAACCGTAGCACCGATCGGCACAGTTCAAGTATCGGCACGACCGGAATTTTCGCGTGACGATGGGAATTTTTCAAACCGCCACGAAAAATTTTCCGTTCGCCCGTAAACGGCAATTTTCCGAAAAATAAAAAAAGTTTCAAAATGTATCTAGTCCTACAATTTTTGACCAAATCACATAATTTGGGCATCAAAAATTCCGGGACGGTGAGGGGCATAAAAGTTGTATACAGAATTTGGCAAAAATTTACGGTTCCCCGGAAATTTGCCAAAAACTTTCCTATTCATTTTGAATGGAAAAAAAACGCGCGCTTCACAGCCCGAACCGTTAGACCGATCGGCACCGTTCAAGTATCGGCACGACCGGAATTTTCGCGTGACACAGGAAACTTTACAAATGGCCCCGAAAATTTTTCCGTTCGTCCGTAAACGGCAATTTTCCGTGAAAAAAAAAAAAGTTTCAAAATGTATCTAGTCCTACAATTTTTGACCAAATCAAATAATTTGGGCATCAAAAATTCCGGGACGGTGAGGGGCATAAAAGTTGTATACAGAATTTGGAAAAAAATTACGCTTCCTCGGAAATTTGCCAAAAACTATCCCATTCATTTCGAATGGGAAAAGTTCCCATTCACTTCCAATGGGATTTCCAACGGAATTTACATTGCATTGATGCCATTGACAGCCATGCATGTCGAATCTACTGATGCCAATGTACTTGGATTCAATTGACTATATAGATGTCGATGCCATTGACTGCCATGGACGTCCAAAATTTTTCCCATTCATTTTCAATGGGGAAAAAACAAAATTACCCCAAATCAACAGAAAATGACCAGATATCAATAGGACGTGTCCCCCAAACTTCCCCAATTCCATTGACGCTTATGAAGGGTGCCGCCATTGACTTACATGGACGTCCAAAATTTTTCCCATTCATTTTCAATGGGGAAAAAACTAAATTTCTCCAAATCAACAGAAAATGACCAGATATCAATAGGACGTATATCCCAAACGTCCCCAATTCCATTGACGCTTATGGGGGGTGCTGCCATTGACGTCCATGGACGTCCAAAATTTTACCCATTCATTTTCAATGGGAAATTTTTTTTTTTCCCCCAAATCAACAGAAAATGACTAGATATCATTAGGACGTGTCCCCCAAATGTCCCCAACTGCATTGCTGCTTATGGAGGGTGATGCCATTGACGTTCATGGACGTCCAAACTTCCCATTCATTTCCAATGGCATTTCTTCATGTTTGTTCATTCTATTGATGCCAATGTACTTGGATTCCATTGACGCTTATGTAAGTTAATACCATTGACATCCATGGACGTCCAAAATTTTTCCCATTCATTTTCAATGGGAATTTTTTTTTTTTTCCCAAAATCAACAGAAAATGACTCGATATCAAAAGGACGTGTACCCCAAATGTCCCCGATTGCATTGCCGCTTATGGAGGGTGATGCCATTGACTTTCATGGACGTCCAAACTTCCCATTAAATCCCAATGGCATTTCTTCATGTTTGTTCATTCTATTGATGCCAATGTACTTGGATTCCATTGACGCTTATGTAAGTTGATACCATTGACGTCCATGGACGTCCAAAAATTTTCCCATTCATTTTCAATGGGAATTTTTTTTTTTTCCCCAAATCAACAGAAAATGACTAGATATCATTAGGACGTGTCCCCCAAATGTCCCCGATTGCATTGCCGCTTATGGAGGGTGATGCCATTGACGTTCATGGACGTCCAAACTTCCCATTAAATCCCAATGGCATTTCTTCATGTTTGTTCATTCTATTGATGCCAATGTACTTGGATTCCATTGACGCTTATGTAAGTTGATACCATTGACGTCCATGGACGTCCAAAATTTTTCCCATTCATTTTCAATGGGAATTTTTTTTTCCCCCCCAAATCAACAGAAAATGACTAGATATCAATAGGACGTGTCCCCCAAATGTCCCCGATTGCATTGACGTTTATGGAGGGTGCTGCCATTGACGGACATGGACGTCCAATTCTCCCAATCTTTTCTAATGGCTTTTACTTTGTTTAGTGCCATTGACTGGCATTATGGTCCATTCTATTGATAGACCTGAGTGGGGCTAAGATCTGTATCTCCACAGAGGAAAGACCAAGGTGTGTAATTTCTCCCGAAATTGCAGTTTCTAGTTACCTTGGTCTTTCTGAAAGAAAGAACAAGGTATTGTTATTGTGCAACTTTATTATTATTATTATTATTCAATAATTCTCCGCGTTTTTTTGAGCCAACGCACAGCCCAAACCGTAGCACCGATCGGCACCGTTGAAGTATCGGCACGACCGGATTTTTCGCGTGACGATGGGAATTTTTCAAACCGCCACGAAAAATTTTCCGTTCGCCCGTAAACGGCAATTTTCCGAAAAATAAAAAAAGTTTCAAAATGTATCTAGTCCTACAATTTTTGACCAAATCACATAATTTGGGCATCAAAAATTCCGGGACGGTGAGGGGCATAAAAGTTGTATACAGAATTTGGCAAAAATTTACGGTTCCCCGGAAATTTGCCAAAAACTTTCCTATTCATTTTGAATGGAAAAAAAACGCGCGCTTCACAGCCCGAACCGTTAGACCGATCGGCACCGTTCAAGTATCGGCACGACCGGAATTTTCGCGTGACACAGGAAACTTTACAAATGGCCCCGAAAATTTTTCCGTTCGTCCGTAAACGGCAATTTTCCGTGAAAAAAAAAAAAGTTTCAAAATGTATCTAGTCCTACAATTTTTGATCAAATCAAATAATTTGGGCATCAAAAATTCCGGGACGGTGAGGGGCATAAAAGTTGTATACAGAATTTGGAAAAAAATTACGCTTCCTCGGAAATTTGCCAAAAACTATCCCATTCATTTCGAATGGGAAAAGTCCCATTCACTTCCAATGGGATTTCCAATGGAATTTACATTGCATTGATGCCATTGACGGCCATGCATGTCGAATCTACTGATGCCAATGTACTTGGATTCAACTGACTATATAGATGTCGATGCCATTGACTGCCATGGACGTCCAAAATTTTTCCCATTCATTTTCAATGGGGAAAAAACAAAATTACCCCAAATCAACAGAAAATGACCAGATATCAATAGGACGTGTCCCCCAAACTTCCCCAATTCCATTGACGCTTATGAAGGGTGCCGCCATTGACTTACATGGACGTCCAAAATTTTTCCCATTCATTTTCAATGGGGAAAAAACTAAATTTCTCCAAATCAACAGAAAATGACCAGATATCAATAGGACGTATATCCCAAACGTCCCCAATTCCATTGACGCTTATGGGGGGTGCTGCCATTGACGTCCATGGACGTCCAAAATTTTACCCATTCATTTTCAATGGGAAATTTTTTTTTTTCCCCAAATCAACAGAAAATGACTAGATATCAATAGGACCTGTCCCCCAAATGTCCCCGATTGCATTGCCGCTTATGGAGGGTGATGCCATTGACGTTCATGGACGTCTAAACTTCCCATTCATTTCCAATGGCATTTCTTCATGTTTGTTCATTTTATTGATGCCAATGTACTTGGATTCCATTGACGCTTATGTAAGTTGATACCATTGACGTCCATGGACGTCCAAAATTTTTCCCATTCATTTTCAATGGGAATTTTTTTTTTTTCCCCAAATCAACAGAAAATGACTAGATATCAATAGGACCTGTCCCCCAAATGTCCCCGATTGCATTGCTACTTATGGAGGGTGATGCCATTGACGTCCAGGGACGTCCAAACTTCCCATTCATTTCCAATGGCATTTCTTCATGTTTGTTCATTCTTTTGATGCCAATGTACTTGGATTCCATTGACGGTTATGTAAGTTGATACCATTGACGTCCATGGACGTCCAAAATTTTTCCCATTCATTTTCAATGGGAATTTTTTTTTTTTCCCCAAATCAACAGAAAATGACTAGATATCATTAGGACGTGTCCCCCAAATGTCCCCGATTGCATTACCGCTTATGGGGGGTGATGCCATTGACGTCCATGGACGTCCAAACTTCCCAATCATTTCCAAAGCCATTTCTTCATGTTTGTTCATTTTATTGATGCCAATGTACTTGGATTCCATTGACGCTTATGTAAGTTGATACCATTGACGTCCATGGACGTCCAAAATTTTTCCCATTCATTTTCAATGGGATTTTTTTTTTTTTTTCCCAAATCAACAGAAAATGACTAGATATCATTAGGACGTGTCCCCCAAATGTCCCCGATTGCATTACCGCTTATGGGGGGTGATGCCATTGACGTCCATGGACGTCCAAACTTCCCAATCATTTCCAAAGCCATTTCTTCATGTTTGTTCATTTTATTGATGCCAATGTACTTGGATTCCATTGACGCTTATGTAAGTTGATACCATTGACGTCCATGGACGTCCAAAATTTTTCCCATTCATTTTCAATGGGATTTTTTTTTTTTTTTCCCAAATCAACAGAAAATGACTAGATATCATTAGGACGTTTCCCCCAAATGTCCCCGATTGCATTGCCGCTTATGGAGGGTGATGCCATTGACGTTCATGGACGTCTAAACTTCCCATTCATTTCCAATGGCATTTCTTCATGTTTGTTCATTTTATTGATGCCAATGTACTTGGATTCCATTGACGCTTATGTAAGTTGATACCATTGACTTCCATGGACGTCCAAAATTTTTCCCATTCATTTTCAATGGGAATTTTTTTTTTTTCCCCAAATCAACAGAAAATGACTAGATATCATTAGGACGTGTCCCCCAAACTTCCCCGATTCCATTAACAATTATGAAAGGTGCCGCCATTGACGTCCATGGACGTCCAATTCTCCCATTCATTTCTAACGGCTTTTACTTTGTTTTTTGCCAATGACTGGCATTATGATCCATTCTATTGATAGACCTGAGTGGGGCTAAGATCTGTATCTCCACAGAGGAAAGACCAAGGTGTGTAATTTCTCCCGAAATTGCAGTTTCTAGTTACCTTGGTCTTTCTGAAAGAAAGAACAAGGTATTGTTATTGTGCAACTTTATTATTATTATTATTATTCAATAATTCTCCGCGTTTTTTTGAGCCAACGCACAGCCCAAACCGTAGCACCGATCGGCACCGTTGAAGTATCGGCACGACCGGATTTTTCGCGCGACGCAGGGACTTTTTCAAAATCCCCCGAAAAATTTTCCGTTCGCCCGTAAATGGCAATTTTCCGAAAAAAAAAAAAGTTAAAAAATGTATCTAGTCCTACAATTTTTGACCAAATCACATAATTTGGGTATCAAAAATTCCGGGACGATGAGGGGCATAAAAGTTGTATACAGAATTTGGCAAAAATTTACGGTTCCCCGGAAATTTGCCAAAAACTTTCCTATTCATTTTGAATGAAAAAAAAACGCACGCTGCACAGCCCGAACCATTTGACCGATCGGCACCGTTCAAATATCGGCACGACCGGAATTTTCGCGCAACGATGGGAATTTTTCAAACGGACCCGAAAATTTTTCCCTTCGCCCGTAAACGGCAATTTTCCGGGAAAAAAAAAAAGTTTCAAAATGTATCTAGTCCTACAATTTTTGACCAAATCACACAATTTGGGCATCAAAAATTCCGGGACGGTGAGGGGCATAAAAGTTGTATACAGAATTTGGAAAAAAATTACGCTTCCTCGGAAATTTGCCAAAAACTATCCCATTCATTTCGAATGGGAAAAGTCCCATTCACTTCCAATGGGATTTCCAATGGAATTTACATTGCATTGATGCCATTGACGGCCATGCATGTCGAATCTACTGATGCCAATGTACTTGGATTCAATTGACTATATGGATGTCGATGCCATTGACTGCCATGGACGTCCAAAAATTTTCCCATTCATTTTCAATGGGGGAAAAAACAAAATTACCCCAAATCAACAGAAAATGACCAGATATCAATAGGACGTGTCCCCCAAACTTCCCCAATTCCATTGACGCTTATGAAGGGTGCCGCCATTGACTTACATGGACGTCCAAAATTTTTCCCATTCATTTTCAATGGGGAAAAAACTACATTTCTCCAAATCAACAGAAAATGACCAGATATCAATAGGACGTATACCCCAAACGTCCCCAACTCCATTGACGCTTATGGGGGGTGCTGCCATTGACGTCCATGGACGTCCAAAATTTTACCCATTCATTTTCAATGGGAAATTTTTTTTTTTCCCCAAATCAACAGAAAATGACTAGATATCAATAGGATCTGTCCCCCAAATGTCCCCAATTGCATTGCTGCTTATGGAGGGTGATGCCATTGACGTCCAGGGACGTCCAAACTTCCCATTTATTCCAATGGCATTTCTTCATGTTTGTTCATTCTATTGATGCCAATGTACTTAGATTCCATTGACGCTTATGTAAGTTGATACCATTGACGTCCATAGACGTCCAAAATTTTTCCCATTCATTTTCAATGGGAATTTTTTTTTTTTCCCCAAATCAACAGAAAATGACTAGATATCATTAGGACGTGTCCCCCAAATGTCCCCGATTGCATTACCGCTTATGGGGGGTGATGCCATTGACGTCCATGGACGTCCAAACTTCCCAATCATTTCCAAAGCCATTTCTTCATGTTTGTTCATTCTATTGATGCCAATGTACTTGGATTCCATTGACGCTTATGTAAGTTGATACCATTGACGTCCATGGACGTCCAAAATTTTTCCCATTCATTTTCAATGGGAAATTTTTTTTTTCCCCAAATCAACAGAAAATGACTAGATATCAATAGGACGTGTCCCCCAAATGTCCCCAATTGCATTGCTGCTTATGGAGGGTGATGCCATTGACGTCCAGGGACGTCCAAACTTCCCATTTATTCCAATGGCATTTCTTCATGTTTGTTCATTCTATTGATGCCAATGTACTTAGATTCCATTGATGCTTATGTAAGTTGATACCATTGACGTCCATAGACGTCCAAAATTTTTCCCATTCATTTTCAATGGGAATTTTTTTTTTTTCCCCAAATCAACAGAAAATGACTAGATATCATTAGGACGTGTCCCCCAAATGTCCCCGATTGCATTGCCGCTTATGGAGGGTGATGCCATTGACGTTCATGGACGTCCAAACTTCCCATTAAATCCCAATGGCATTTCTTCATGTTTGTTCATTCTATTGATGCCAATGTACTTGGATTCCATTGACGCTTATGTAAGTTGATACCATTGACGTCCATGGACGTCCAAAATTTTTCCCATTCATTTTCAATGGGAAATTTTTTTTTTTCCCCAAATCAACAGAAAATGACTAGATATCAATAGGACGTGTCCCCCAAAAGTCCCCGATTGCACTGCCTCTTATGGAGGGTGATGCCATTGACGTCCACGGACGTCCAAACTTCCTTTTTATTTCCAATTGCATTTCTTCATGTTTGTTCATTCTATTGATGCCAATGTACTTGGATTCCATTGACGCTTATGTAAGTTGATACCATTGACGTCCATGGACGTCCAAAAAGTTTCCCATTCATTTTCAATGGGAATTTTTTTTTTCTCCCCCAAATCAACAGAAAATGACTAGATATCAATAGGACGTGTCCCCCAAATGTCCCCGATTGCATTGCCTCTTATGGAGGGTGATGCCATTGACGTCCACGGACGTCCAAACTTCCCATTCATTTCCAATGGCATTTCTTCATGTTTGTTCATTCTATTGATGCCAATGTACTTGGTATCCATTGACGCTTATGTAAGTTGATACCATTGACGTCCATGGACGTCCAAAATTTTTCCCATTCATTTTCAATGGGAATTTTTTTTTTCCCCCAAATCAACAAAAAATGACCAGATATCAATCGGACGTGTCCCCCAAACTTCTCCAAATCCATTGACGCTTATGAAGGGTGCCGCCATTGACGGCCATGGACGTCCAATTCTCCCAATCTTTTCTAATGGCTTTTACTTTGTTTAGTGCCATTGACTGGCATTATGGTCCATTCTATTGATAGACCTGAGTGGGGCTAAGATTTGTATCTCCACAGAGGAAAGACCAAGGTGTGTAATTTCTCCCGAAATTGCAGTTTCTAGTTCTTATTATTACCTTGGTCTTTCTGAAAGAAAGAACAAGGTATTGTTATTGTGCAACTTTATTACCTTGGTCTTTCTGAAAGAAAGAACAAGGTATTGTTATTGTGCAACTTTATTATTTATTATTATTATTATTATTCAATAATTCTCCGCGTTTTTTTGAGCCAACGCACAGCCCAAACCGTAGCACCGATCGGCACCGTTGAAGTATCGGCACGACCGGATTTTTCGCGTGACGATGGGAATTTTTCAAACCGCCACGAAAAATTTTCCGTTCGCCCGTAAACGGCAATTTTCCGAAAAATAAAAAAAGTTTCAAAATGTATCTAGTCCTACAATTTTTGACCAAATCACATAATTTGGGCATCAAAAATTCCGGGACGGTGAGGGGCATAAAAGTTGTATACAGAATTTGGCAAAAATTTACGGTTCCCCGGAAATTTGCCAAAAACTTTCCTATTCATTTTGAATGGAAAAAAAACGCGCGCTTCACAGCCCGAACCGTTAGACCGATCGGCACCGTTCAAGTATCGGCACGACCGGAATTTTCGCGTGACACAGGAAACTTTACAAATGGCCCCGAAAATTTTTCCGTTCGTCCGTAAACGGCAATTTTCCGTGAAAAAAAAAAAAGTTTCAAAATGTATCTAGTCCTACAATTTTTGACCAAATCACATAATTTGGGCATCAAAAATTCCGGGACGGTGAGGGGCATAAAAGTTGTATACAGAATTTGGAAAAAAATTACGCTTCCTCGGAAATTTGCCAAAAACTATCCCATTCATTTCGAATGGGAAAAGTCCCATTCACTTCCAATGGGATTTCCAATGGAATTTACATTGCATTGATGCCATTGACGGCCATGCATGTCAAATCTACTGATGCCAATGTACTTGGATTCAACTGATTATATAGATGTCGATGCCATTGACTGCCATGGACGTCCAAAATTTTTCCCATTCATTTTCAATGGGGAAAAAACAAAATTACCCCAAATCAACAGAAAATGACCAGATATCAATAGGACGTGTCCCCCAAACTTCCCCAATTCCATTGACGCTTATGAAGGGTGCCGCCATTGACTTACATGGACGTCCAAAATTTTTCCCATTCATTTTCAATGGGGAAAAAACTACATTTCTCCAAATCAACAGAAAATGACCAGATATCAATAGGACGTATATCCCAAACGTCCCCAATTCCATTGACGCTTATGGGGGGTGCTGCCATTGACGTCCATGGACGTCCAAAATTTTACCCATTCATTTTCAATGGGAAATTTTTTTTTTTCCCCAAATCAACAGAAAATGACTAGATATCAATAGGACCTGTCCCCCAAATGTCCCCGATTGCATTGCTACTTATGGAGGGTGATGCCATTGACGTCCAGGGACGTCCAAACTTCCCATTCATTTCCAATGGCATTTCTTCATGTTTGTTCATTCTTTTGATGCCAATGTACTTGGATTCCATTGACGGTTATGTAAGTTGATACCATTGACGTCCATGGACGTCCAAAATTTTTCCCATTCATTTTCAATGGGAATTTTTTTTTTTCCCCAAATCAACAGAAAATGACTAGATATCATTAGGACGTGTCCCCCAAATGTCCCCGATTGCATTACCGCTTATGGGGGGTGATGCCATTGACGTCCATGGACGTCCAAACTTCCCAATCATTTCCAAAGCCATTTCTTCATGTTTGTTCATTTTATTGATGCCAATGTACTTGGATTCCATTGACGCTTATGTAAGTTGATACCATTGACGTCCATGGACGTCCAAAATTTTTCCCATTCATTTTCAATGGGATTTTTTTTTTTTTTTCCCAAATCAACAGAAAATGACTAGATATCATTAGGACGTTTCCCCCAAATGTCCCCGATTGCATTGCCGCTTATGGAGGGTGATGCCATTGACGTTCATGGACGTCTAAACTTCCCATTCATTTCCAATGGCATTTCTTCATGTTTGTTCATTTTATTGATGCCAATGTACTTGGATTCCATTGACGCTTATGTAAGTTGATACCATTGACGTCCATGGACGTCCAAAATTTTTCCCATTCATTTTCAATGGGAAAATTTTTTTTTTCCCCAAATCAACAGAAAATGACTAGATATCAATAGGACCTGTCCCCCAAATGTCCCCGATTGCATTGCTACTTATGGAGGGTGATGCCATTGACGTCCAGGGACGTCCAAACTTCCCATTCATTTCCAATGGCATTTCTTCATGTTTGTTCATTCTTTTGATGCCAATGTACTTGGATTCCATTGACGGTTATGTAAGTTGATACCATTGACGTCCATGGACGTCCAAAATTTTTCCCATTCATTTTCAATGGGAATTTTTTTTTTTCCCCAAATCAACAGAAAATGACTAGATATCATTAGGACGTGTCCCCCAAATGTCCCCGATTGCATTACCGCTTATAGGGGGTGATGCCATTGACGTCCATGGACGTCCAAACTTCCCAATCATTTCCAAAGCCATTTCTTCATGTTTGTTCATTTTATTGATGCCAATGTACTTGGATTCCATTGACGCTTATGTAAGTTGATACCATTGACGTCCATGGACGTCCAAAATTTTTCCCATTCATTTTCAATGGGATTTTTTTTTTTTTTTCCCAAATCAACAGAAAATGACTAGATATCATTAGGACGTTTCCCCCAAATGTCCCCGATTGCATTGCCGCTTATGGAGGGTGATGCCATTGACGTTCATGGACGTCTAAACTTCCCATTCATTTCCAATGGCATTTCTTCATGTTTGTTCATTTTATTGATGCCAATGTACTTGGATTCCATTGACGCTTATGTAAGTTGATACCATTGACGTCCATGGACGTCCAAAATTTTTCCCATTCATTTTCAATGGGAATTTTTTTTTTTTCCCCAAATCAACAGAAAATGACTAGATATCATTAGGACGTGTCCCCCAAACTTCCCCGATTCCATTAACAATTATGAAAGGTGCCGCCATTGACGTCCATGGACGTCCAATTCTCCCATTCATTTCTAACGGCTTTTACTTTGTTTTTTGCCAATGACTGGCATTATGATCCATTCTATTGATAGACCTGAGTGGGGCTAAGATCTGTGTCTCCACAGAGGAAAGACCAAGGTGTGTAATTTCTCCCGAAATTGCAGTTTCTAGTTATTATTATTATTATTATTCAATAATTCTCCGCGTTTTTTTGAGCCAACGCACAGCCCAAACCGTAGCACCGATCGGCACCGTTGAAGTATCGGCACGACCGGATTTTTCGCGTGACGATGGGAATTTTTCAAACCGCCACGAAAAATTTTCCGTTCGCCCGTAAACGGCAATTTTCCGAAAAATAAAAAAAGTTTCAAAATGTATCTAGTCCTACAATTTTTGACCAAATCACATAATTTGGGCATCAAAAATTCCGGGACGTTGAGGGGCATAAAAGTTGTATACAGAATTTGGCAAAAATTTACGGTTCCCCCGAAATTTGCCAAAAACTTTCCTATTCATTTTGAATGGAAAAAAAACGCGCGCTTCACAGCCCGAACCGTTAGACCGATCGGCACCGTTCAAGTATCGGCACGACCGGAATTTTCGCGTGACACAGGAAACTTTACAAATGGCCCCGAAAATTTTTCCGTTCGTCCGTAAACGGCAATTTTCCATGAAAAAAAAAAAAGTTTCAAAATGTATCTAGTCCTACAATTTTTGACCAAATCACATAATTTGGGCATCAAAAATTCCGGGACGGTGAGGGGCATAAAAGTTGTATACAGAATTTGGAAAAAAATTACGCTTCCTCGGAAATTTGCCAAAAACTATCCCATTCATTTCGAATGGGAAAAGTCCCATTCACTTCCAATGGGATTTCCATAGAATTTACATTGCATTGATGCCATTGACGGCCATGCATGTCGAATCTACTGATGCCAATGTACTTGGATTCAATTGACTATATGGATGTCGATGCCATTGACTGCCACGGACGTCCAAAATTTTTCCCATTCATTTTCAATGGGGAAAAAACAAAATTTCCCCAAATAAACAGAAAATGGCCAGATATCAATAGGACGTGTCCCCCAAACTTCCCCAATTCCATTGACGCTTATGGGGGGTGCTGCCATTGACTTCCATGGACGTCCAAAATTTTCCCCATTCATTTTCAATGGGGAAAAAACTAAATTTCTCCAAATCGACAGAAAATGACCAGATATCAATAGGACGTATACCCCAAACGTCCCCAACTCCATTGACGCTTATGGGGGGTGCTGCCATTGACATCCATGGACGTCCAAAATTTTTCCCATTCATTTTCAATGGGGAAAAAACTAAATTTCTCCAAATCGACAGAAAATGACCAGATATCAATAGGACGTATACCCCAAACGTCCCCAACTCCATTGACGCTTATGGGGGGTGCTGCCATTGACATCCATGGACGTCCAAAAATTTTCCCATTCATTTTCAATGGGAAATTTTTTTTTTTCCCCCAAATCAACAGAAAATGACTAGATATCAATAGGACGTGTCCCCCAAATGTCCCCGATTGCATTGCTGCTTATGGAGGGTGATGCCATTGACGTCCAGGGACGTCCAAACTTCCCATACATTTCCAATGGCATTTCTTCATGTTTGTTCATTCTATTGATGCCAATGTACTTGGATTCCATTGACGCTTATGTAAGTTGACACCATTGACGTCCATGGACGTCCAAAATTTTTCCCATTCATTTTCAATGGGAAATTTTTTTTCTTCTCCCAAATCAAAAGAAAATGACTAAATATCAATAGGACGTGTCCCCCAAATGTCCCCGATTGTATTGCTGCTTATGGAGGGTGATGCCATTGACGTCCATGGACGTCCAAACTTCCCATTAATTTCTAATGGCATTTCTTCATGTTTGTTCATTCTATTGATGCCAATGTACTTGGTATCCATTGACGCTTATGTAAGTTGATACCATTGACGTCCATGGACGTCCAAAATTTTTCCCATTCATTTTCAATGGGAATTTTTTTTTTTTCCCCAAATCAACAAAAAATGACCAGATATCAATAGGACGTGTACCCCAAATGTCCCCGATTGTATTGCTGCTTATGGAGGGTGATGCCATTGACGTCCATGGACGTCCAAACTTCCCATTAATTTCTAATGGCATTTCTTCATGTTTGTTCATTCTATTGATGCCAATGTACTTGGTATCCATTGACGCTTATGTAAGTTGATACCATTGACGTCCATGGACGTCCAAAATTTTTCCCATTCATTTTCAATGGGAATTTTTTTTTTTTGCCCAAATCAACAAAAAATGACCATATATCAATAGGACGTGTACCCCAAATGTCCCCGATTGTATTGCTGCTTATGGAGGGTGATGCCATTGAGGTCTATGGACGTCCAAACTTCCCATTAATTTCTAATGGCATTTCTTCATGTTTGTTCATTCTATTGATGCCAATGTACTTGGTATCCATTGACGCTTATGTAAGTTGATACAATTGACGTCCATGGACGTCCAAAATTTTTCCCATTCATTTTCAATGGGAATTTTTTTTTTTTCCCCAAATCAACAAAAAATGACCAGATATCAATAGGACGTGTCCCCCAAATGTCCCCGATTGTATTGCTGCTTATGGAGGGTGATGCCATTGACGTCCATGGACGTCCAAACTTCCCATTAATTTCTAATGGCATTTCTTCATGTTTGTTCATTCTATTGATGCCAATGTACTTGGTATCCATTGACGCTTATGTAAGTTGATACCATTGACGTCCATGGACGTCCAAAATTTTTCCCATTCATTTTCAATGGGAATTTTTTTTTTTTGCCCAAATCAACAAAAAATGACCAGATATCAATAGGACATGTACCCCAAATGTCCCCAATTACAATGATGCTTATGGAGGGTGCTGCCATTGACGGCCATGGACGTCCAACTCTCCCAATCTTTTCTAATGGCATTTCTTCATGTTTGTTCATTCTATTGATGCCAATGTACTTGGTATCCATTGATGCTTATGTAAGTTGATACCATTGACGTCCATGGACGTCCAAAATTTTTCCCATTCATTTTCAATGGGAATTTTTTTTTTTTGCCCAAATCAACAAAAAATGACCATATATCAATAGGACGTGTACCCCAAATGTCCCCGATTGTATTGCTGCTTATGGAGGGTGATGCCATTGACGTCTATGGACGTCCAAACTTCCCATTAATTTCTAATGGCATTTCTTCATGTTTGTTCATTCTATTGATGCCAATGTACTTGGTATCCATTGACGCTTATGTAAGTTGATACAATTGACGTCCATGGACGTCCAAAATTTTTCCCATTCATTTTCAATGGGAATTTTTTTTTTTTCCCCAAATCAACAAAAAATGACCAGATATCAATAGGACGTGTCCCCCAAATGTCCCCGATTGTATTGCTGCTTATGGAGGGTGATGCCATTGACGTCCATGGACGTCCAAACTTCCCATTAATTTCTAATGGCATTTCTTCATGTTTGTTCATTCTATTGATGCCAATGTACTTGGTATCCATTGACGCTTATGTAAGTTGATACCATTGACGTCCATGGACGTCCAAAATTTTTCCCATTCATTTTCAATGGGAATTTTTTTTTTTTGCCCAAATCAACAAAAAATGACCAGATATCAATAGGACGTGTACCCCAAATGTCCCCAATTACAATGATGCTTATGGAGGGTGCTGCCATTGACGGCCATGGACGTCCAACTCTCCCAATCTTTTCTAATAGCTTTTACTTTGTTTAGTGCCATTGACTGGCATTATGGTCCATTCTATTGATAGACCTGAGTGGGGCTAAGATTTGTATCTCCACAGAGGAAAGACCAAGGTGTAATTTCTCCCGAAATTGCAGTTTCTAGTTGTACTTATTATTTATTCATCTTATTCTCCGCGTTTTTTTGAGCCAACGCACAGCCCAAACCGTAGCACCGATCGGCACAGTTCAAGTATCGGCACGACCGGAATTTTCGCGTGACGATGGGAATTTTTCAAACCGCCACGAAAAATTTTCCGTTCGCCCGTAAACGGCAATTTTCCGAAAAATAAAAAAAGTTTCAAAATGTATCTAGTCCTAGAATTTTTGACCAAATCACATAATTTGGGCATCAAAAATTCCGGGACGGTGAGGGGCATAAAAGTTGTATACAGAATTTGGCAAAAATTTACGGTTCCCCGGAAATTTGCCAAAAACTTTCCTATTCATTTTGAATGGAAAAAAAACGCGCGCTTCACAGCCCGAACCGTTAGACCGATCGGCACCGTTCAAGTATCGGCACGACCGGAGTTTTCGCGTGACACAGGAAACTTTACAAATGGCCCCGAAAATTTTTCCGTTCGTCCGTAAACGGCAATTTTCCGTGAAAAAAAAAAAAGTTTCAAAATATATCTAGTCCTACAATTTTTGACCAAATCACATAATTTGGGCATCAAAAATTCCGGGACGGTGAGGGGCATAAAAGTTGTATACAGAATTTGGAAAAAAATTACGCTTCCTCGGAAATTTGCCAAAAACTATCCCATTCATTTCGAATGGGAAAAGTCCCATTCACTTCCAATGGGATTTCCAATGGAATTTACATTGCATTGATGCCATTGACGGCCATGCATGTCGAATCTACTGATGCCAATGTACTTGGATTCAATTGATTATATGGATGTCGATGCCATTGACTGCCATGGACGTCCAAAATTTTTCCCATTCATTTTCAATGGGGAAAAAACAAAATTACCCCAAATCAACAGAAAATGACCAGATATCAATAGGACGTGTCCCCCAAACTTCCCCAATTCCATTGACGCTTATGAAGGGTGCCGCCATTGACTTACATGGACGTCCAAAATTTTTCCCATTCATTTTCAATGGGGAAAAAACTACATTTCTCCAAATCAACAGAAAATGACCAGATATCAATAGGACGCATACCCCAAACGTCCCCAACTCCATTGACGCTCATGGGGGGTGCTGCCATTGACGTCCATGGACGTGCAAAATTTTACCCATTCATTTTCAATGGGAATTTTTTTTTTTTCCCCAAATCAACAGAAAATGACTAGATATCAATAGGACGTGTCCCCCAAATGTCCCCAATTGCATTGCTGCTTATGGAGGGTGATGCCATTGACGTCCAGGGACGTCCAAACTTCCCATTCATTTCCAATGGCATTTCTTCATGTTTGTTCATTCTATTGATGCCAAAGTACTTGGATTCCATTGACGCTTATGTAAGTTGATACCATTGACGTCCATGGACGTCCAAAATTTTTCCCATTCATTTTCAATGGGAATTTTTTTTTTTTCCCCAAATCAACAGAAAATGACTAGATATCAATAGGACGTTTCCCCCAAATGTGCCCGATTGCATTGCTGCTTATGGAGGGTGATGCCATTGACGTCCACGGACGTCCAAACTTCCCATTAATTTCCAATGGCATTTCTTCATGTTTGTTCATTCTATTGATGCCAATGTACTTGGATTCCATTGACGCTTATGTAAGTTGATACCATTGACGTCCATGGACGTCCAAAATTTTTCCCATTGATTTTCAATGGGATTTTTTTTTTTTTCCCAAATCAACAGAAAATGACTAGATATCATTAGGACGTGTCCCCCAAATGTCCCCGATTGCATTGCCGCTTATGGAGGGTGATGCCATTGACGTTCATGGACGTCCAAACTTCCCATTCATTTCCAATGGCATTTCTTCATGTTTGTTCATTTAATTGATGCCAATGTACTTGGATTCCATTGACGCTTATGTAAGTTGATACCATTGACGTCCATGGACGTCCAAAATTTTTCCCATTCATTTTCAATGGGAATTTTTTTTTTTTCCCAAATCAACAGAAAATGACTAGATATCAATAGGACGTGTCCCCCAAACTTCCCCGATTCCATTAACAATTATGGAGGGTGCTGCCATTGACGGACATGGACGTCCAATTCTCCCAATCTTTTCTAATGGCTTTAACTTTGTTTAGTGCCAATGACTGGCATTATGGTCCATTCTATTGATAGACCTGAGTGGGGCTAAGATTTGTATCTCCACAGAGGAAAGACCAAGGTGTGTAATTTCTCCCGAAATTGCAGTTTCTAGTTATTATTATTATTATTATTCAATAATTCTCCGCGTTTTTTTGAGCCAACGCACAGCCCAAACCGTAGCACCGATCGGCACCGTTGAAGTATCGGCACGACCGGATTTTTCGCGTGACGATGGGAATTTTTCAAACCGCCACGAAAAATTTTCCGTTCGCCCGTAAACGGCAATTTTCCGAAAAATAAAAAAAGTTTCAAAATGTATCTAGTCCTACAATTTTTGACCAAATCACATAATTTGGGCATCAAAAATTCCGGGACGTTGAGGGGCATAAAAGTTGTATACAGAATTTGGCAAAAATTTACGGTTCCCCGGAAATTTGCCAAAAACTTTCCTATTCATTTTGAATGGAAAAAAAACGCGCGCTTCACAGCCCGAACCGTTAGACCGATCGGCACCGTTCAAGTATCGGCACGACCGGAATTTTCGCGTGACACAGGAAACTTTACAAATGGCCCCGAAAATTTTTCCGTTCGTCCGTAAACGGCAATTTTCCATGAAAAAAAAAAAAGTTTCAAAATGTATCTAGTCCTACAATTTTTGACCAAATCACATAATTTGGGCATCAAAAATTCCGGGACGGTGAGGGGCATAAAAGTTGTATACAGAATTTGGAAAAAAATTACGCTTCCTCGGAAATTTGCCAAAAACTATCCCATTCATTTCGAATGGGAAAAGTCCCATTCACTTCCAATGGGATTTCCATAGAATTTACATTGCATTGATGCCATTGACGGCCATGCATGTCGAATCTACTGATGCCAATGTACTTGGATTCAATTGACTATATGGATGTCGATGCCATTGACTGCCACGGACGTCCAAAATTTTTCCCATTCATTTTCAATGGGGAAAAAACAAAATTTCCCCAAATAAACAGAAAATGGCCAGATATCAATAGGACGTGTCCCCCAAACTTCCCCAATTCAATTGACGCTTATGGGGGGTGCTGCCATTGACTTCCATGGACGTCCAAAATTTTCCCCATTCATTTTCAATGGGGAAAAAACTAAATTTCTCCAAATCGACAGAAAATGACCAGATATCAATAGGACGTATACCCCAAACGTCCCCAACTCCATTGACGCTTATGGGGGGTGCTGCCATTGACATCCATGGACGTCCAAAATTTTTCCCATTCATTTTCAATGGGGAAAAAACTAAATTTCTCCAAATCGACAGAAAATGACCAGATATCAATAGGACGTATACCCCAAACGTCCCCAACTCCATTGACGCTTATGGGGGGTGCTGCCATTGACATCCATGGACGTCCAAAAATTTTCCCATTCATTTTCAATGGGAATTTTTTTTTTTTCCCCCAAATCAACAGAAAATGACTAGATATCAATAGGACGTGTCCCCCAAATGTCCCCGATTGCACTGCTGCTTATGGAGGGTGATGCCATTGACGTCCAGGGACGTCCAAACTTCCCATACATTTCCAATGGCATTTCTTCATGTTTGTTCATTCTATTGATGCCAATGTACTTGGATTCCATTGACGCTTATGTAAGTTGACACCATTGACGTCCATGGACGTCCAAAATTTTTCCCATTCATTTTCAATGGGAAATTTTTTTTCTTCTCCCAAATCAAAAGAAAATGACTAAATATCAATAGGACGTGTCCCCCAAATGTCCCCGATTGTATTGCTGCTTATGGAGGGTGATGCCATTGACGTCCATGGACGTCCAAACTTCCCATTAATTACCTTGGTCTTTCTGAAAGAAAGAACAAGGTATTGTTATTGTGCAACTTTATTGTACTTATTATTTATTCATCTTATTCTCCGCGTTTTTTTGAGCCAACGCACAGCCCAAACCGTAGCACCGATCGGCACAGTTCAAGTATCGGCACGACCGGAATTTTCGCGTGACGATGGGAATTTTTCAAACCGCCACGAAAAATTTTCCGTTCGCCCGTAAACGGCAATTTTCCGAAAAATAAAAAAAGTTTCAAAATGTATCTAGTCCTACAATTTTTGACCAAATCACATAATTTGGGCATCAAAAATTCCGGGACGGTGAGGGGCATAAAAGTTGTATACAGAATTTGGCAAAAATTTACGGTTCCCCGGAAATTTGCCAAAAACTTTCCTATTCATTTTGAATGGAAAAAAAACGCGCGCTTCACAGCCCGAACCGTTAGACCGATCGGCACCGTTCAAGTATCGGCACGACCGGAATTTTCGCGTGACACAGGAAACTTTACAAATGGCCCCGATAATTTTTCCGTTCGTCCGTAAACGGAAATTTTCCGTGAAAAAAAAAAAAGTTTCAAAATGTATCTAGTCCTACAATTTTTGACCAAATCACATAATTTGGGCATCAAAAATTCCGGGACGGTGAGGGGCATAAAAGTTGTATACAGAATTTGGAAAAAATTTACGGTTCCCCGGATATTTGCCAAAAACTATCCCATTCATTTCTAATGGGAAAAGTTCCCATTCACTTTCAATAGGATTTCCAATGGACTTTACATTGCATTGCCATTGACGGCCATGCATGTCGAATGTATTGATGCCAATGTTCTTGGATTCTATTGACTATATGGATGTCGATGCCATTGACGGCCATGGACGTCCAAAATTTTTCCCATTCATTTTCAATGGGGAAAAAACTACATTTCCCCAAATCAACAGAAAATGACCAGATATCAATAGGACGTGTCCCCCAAACGTCCCCAACTCCATTGACGCTTATAGTGGGTGCTGCCATTGACGTCCATGGACGTCCAAAATTTTTCCCATTCATTTTCAATGGGGAAAAAACTAAATTTCTCCAAATCAACAGAAAATGACCAGATATCAATAGGACGTATATCCCAAACGTCCCCAATTCCATTGACGCTTATGGGGGGTGCTGCCATTGACGTCCATGGACGTCCAAAATTTTACCCATTCATTTTCAATGGGAATTTTTTTTTTTTTCCCCAAATCAACAGAAAATGACTAGATATCATTAGGACGTGTCCCCCAAATGTCCCCGATTGCATTGCCGCTTATGGGGGGTGATGCCATTGACGTCCATGGACGTCCAAACTTCCCATTCATTTCCAAAGGCATTTCTTCATGTTTGTTCATTCTATTGATGCCAATGTACTTGGATTCCATTGACGCTTATGTAAGTTGATACCATTGACCTCCATGGACGTCCAAAATTTTTCCCATTCATTTTCAATGGGAATTTTTTTTTTTTTTCCCAAATCAACAGAAAATGACTAGATATCATTAGGACGTGTCCCCCAAATGTCCCCGATTGCATTGCCGCTTATGGAGGGTGATGCCATTGACGTTCATGGACGTCCAATTCTCCCATTCATTTCTAACGGCTTTTACTTTGTTTTTTGCCAATGACTGGCATTATGATCCATTCTATTGATAGACCTGAGTGGGGCTAAGATCTGTATCTCCACAGAGGAAAGACCAAGGTGTGTAATTTCTCCCGAAATTGCAGTTTCTAGTTATTTATTCATCTTATTCTCCGCGTTTTTTTGAGCCAACGCACAGCCCAAACCGTAGCCCCGATCGGCACCGTTCAAGTATCGGCATGACCGGAATTTTCGCGTGACGATGGGAATTTTTCAAAACGCCACGAAAAATTTTCCGTTCGCCCGTAAACGGCAATTTTCCGAAAAAAAAAAAAAGTTTAAAAATGTATCTAGTCCTACAATTTTTGACCAAATCACATAATTTGGGTATCAAAAATTCCGGGACGGTGAGGGGCATAAAAGTTGTATACAGAATTTTGCAAAAATTTACGGTTCCCCGGAAATTTGCCAAAAACTTTCCTATTCATTTTGAATGGAAAAAAAACGCGCGCTTCACAGCCCGAACCGTTAGACCGATCGGCACCGTTCAAGTATCGGCACGACCGGAATTTTCGCGTGACACAGGAAACTTTACAAATGGCCCCGCAAATTTTTCCGTTCGTCCGTAAACGGCAATTTTCCGTGAAAAAAAAAAAAGTTTCAAAATGTATCTAGTCCTACAATTTTTGACCAAATCAAATAATTTGGGCATCAAAAATTCCGGGACGGTGAGGGGCATAAAAGTTGTATACAGAATTTGGAAAAAAATTACGCTTCCTCGGAAATTTGCCAAAAACTATCCCATTCATTTCGAATGGGAAAAGTCCCATTCACTTCCAATGGAATTTACATTGCATTGATGCCATTGACGGCCATGCATGTCGAATCTACTGATGCCAATGTACTTGGATTCAATTGACTATATAGATGTCGATGCCATTGACTGCCATGGACGTCCAAAATTTTTCCCATTCATTTTCAATGGGGAAAAAACAAAATTACCCCAAATCAACAGAAAATGACCAGATATCAATAGGACGTGTCCCCCAAACTTCCCCAATTCCATTGACGCTTATGAAGGGTGCCGCCATTGACTTCCATGGACGTCCAAAATTTTTCCCATTCATTTTCAATGGGGAAAAAACTAAATTTCTCCAAATCAACAGAAAATGACCAGATATCAATAGGACGTATATCCCAAACGTCCCCAATTATATTGACGCTTATGGGGGGTGCTGCCATTGACGTCCATGGACGTCCAAAATTTTACCCATTCATTTTCAATGGGAATTTTTTTTTTTTCCCCAAATCAACAGAAAATGACTAGATATCATTAGGACGTGTCCCCCAAATGTCCCCGATTGCATTGCCGCTTATGGAGGGTGATGCCATTGACGTTCATGGACGTCCAAACTTCCCATTCATTTCCTATGGCATTTCTTCATGTTTCTTAATTTTATTGATGCCAATGTACTTGGATTCCATTGACGCTTATGTAAGTTGATACCATTGACGTCCATGGACGTCCAAAATTTTTCCCATTCATTTTCAATGGGAAAATTTTTTTTTTTCCCAAATCAAGAGAAAATGACTAGATATCATTAGGACGTGTCCCCCAAACTTCCCCGATTCCATTAACAATTATGAAAGGTGCCGCCATTGACGTCCATGGACGTCCAATTCTCCCATTCATTTCTAACGGCTTTTACTTTGTTTTTTGCCAATGACTGGCATTATGATCCATTCTATTGATAGACCTGAGTGGGGCTAAGATCTGTATCTCCACAGAGGAAAGACCAAGGTGTGTAATTTCTCCCGAAATTGCAGTTTCTAGTTACCTTGGTCTTTCTGAAAGAAAGAACAAGGTATTGTTATTGTGCAACTTTATTATTTTTTATTATTATTCAATAATTCTCCGCGTTTTTTTGAGCCAACGCACAGCCCAAACCGTAGCACCGATCGGCACCGTTCAAGTATCGGCACGACCGGATTTTTCGTGTGACGATGGGAATTTTTCAAACCGCCACGAAAAATTTTCCGTTCGCCCGTAAACGGCAATTTTCCGAAAAATTAAAAAAGTTTCAAAATGTATCTAGTCCTACAATTTTTGACCAAATCACATAATTTGGGCATCAAAAATTCCGGGATGGTGAGGGGCATAAAAGTTGTATACAGAATTTGGCAAAAATTTACGGTTCCCCGGAAATTTGCCAAAAACTTTCCTATTCATTTTGAATGGAAAAAAAACGCGCGCTTCACAGCCCGAACCGTTAGACCGATCGGCACCGTTCAAGTATCGGCACGACCGGAATTTTCGCGTGACACAGGAAACTTTACAAATGGCCCCGAAAATTTTTCCGTTCGTCCGTAAACGGCAATTTTCCGTGAAAAAAAAAAAAGTTTCAAAATGTATCTAGTCCTACAATTTTTGACCAAATCAAATAATTTGGGCATCAAAAATTCCGGGACGGTGAGGGGCATAAAAGTTGTATACAGAATTTGGAAAAAAATTACGCTTCCTCGGAAATTTGCCAAAAACTATCCCATTCATTTCGAATGGGAAAAGTCCCATTCACTTCCAATGGGATTTCCAATGGAATTTACATTGCATTGATGCCATTGACGGCCATGCATGTCGAATCTACTGATGCCAATGTACTTGGATTCAACTGACTATATAGATGTCGATGCCATTGACTGCCATGGACGTCCAAAATTTTTCCCATTCATTTTCAATGGGGAAAAAACAAAATTACCCCAAATCAACAGAAAATGACCAGATATCAATAGGACGTGTCCCCCAAACTTCCCCAATTCCATTGACGCTTATGAAGGGTGCCGCCATTGACTTACATGGACGTCCAAAATTTTTCCCATTCATTTTCAATGGGGAAAAAACTAAATTTCTCCAAATCAACAGAAAATGACCAGATATCAATAGGACGTATATCCCAAACGTCCCCAATTCCATTGACGCTTATGGGGGGTGCTGCCATTGACGTCCATGGACGTCCAAAATTTTACCCATTCATTTTCAATGGGAATTTTTTTTTTTCCCCCAAATCAACAGAAAATGACTAGATATCAATAGGACCTGTCCCCCAAATGTCCCCGATTGCATTGCTGCTTATGGAGGGTGATGCCATTGACGTCCAGGGACGTCCAAACTTCCCATTCTTTTCCAATGGCATTTCTTCATGTTTGTTCATTCTTTTGATGCCAATGTACTTGGATTCCATTGACGGTTATGTAAGTTGATACCATTGACGTCCATGGACGTCCAAAATTTTTCCCATTCATTTTCAATGGGAAATTTTTTTTTTTCCCCCAAATCAACAGAAAATGACTAGATATCATTAGGACGTGTCCCCCAAATGTCCCCGATTGCATTGCTGCTTATGGAGGGTGATGCCATTGACGTCCACGGACGTCCAAACTTCCCATTAATTTCCAATGGCATTTCTTCATGTTTGTTCATTCTATTGATGCCAATGTACTTGGATTCCATTGACGCTTATGTAAGTTGATACCATTGACGTCCATGGACGTCCAAAATTTTTCCCATTCATTTTCAATGGGAAATTTTTTTTTTTCCCCAAATCAACAGAAAATGACTAGATATCATTAGGACGTGTACCCCAAATGTTCCCGATTGCATTGCTGCTTATGGAGGGTGATGCCATTGACGTTCATGGACGTCCAAACTTCCCATTCATTTCCAATGGCATTTCTTCATGTTTGTTCATTCTATTGATGCCAATGTACTTGGATTCCATTGACCCTTATGTAAGTTGATACCATTGACGTCCATGGACGTCCAAAATTTTTCCCATTCATTTTCAATGGGAATTTTTTTTTTTTCCCCAAATCAACAGAAAATGACTAGATATCATTAGGACGTGTCCCCCAAATGTCCCCGATTGCATTACCGCTTATGGGGGGTGATGCCATTGACGTCCATGGACGTCCAAAATTTTTCCCATTCATTTTCAATGGGGAAAAAACTAAATTTCTCCAAATCAACAGAAAATGACCAGATATCAATAGGACGTATACCCCAAACGTCCCCAACTCCATTGACGCTTATGGGGGGTGCTGCCATTGACGTCCATGGACGTCCAAAATTTTTCCCATTCATTTTCAATGGGAATTTTTTTTTTTTCCCCAAATCAACAGAAAATGACTAGATATCAATAGGACGTGGCCCCCAAATGTTCCCGATTGCATTGCTGCTTATGGAGGGTGATGCCATTGACGTTCATGGACGTCCAAACTTCCCATTCATTTCCAATGGCATTTCTTCATGTTTGTTCATTCTATTGATGCCAATGTACTTGGATTCCATTGACCCTTATGTAAGTTGATACCATTGACGTCCATGGACGTCCAAAATTTTTCCCATTCATTTTCAATGGGAATTTTTTTTTTTTCCCCAAATCAACAGAAAATGACTAGATATCAATAGGACGTGTCCCCCAAACTTCCCCAATTCCCATGACGCTTATGAAGGGTGCCGCCATTGACTTCCATGGACGTCCAAAATTTTTCCCATTCATTTTCAATGGGGAAAAAACTAAATTTCTCCAAATCAACAGAAAATGACCAGATATCAATAGGACGTATACCCCAAACGTCCCCAACTCCATTGACGCTTATGGGGGGTGCTGCCATTGACGTCCATGGACGTCCAAAATTTTTCCCATTCATTTTCAATGGGAATTTTTTTTTTTTCCCCAAATCAACAGAAAATGACTAGATATCAATAGGACGTGGCCCCCAAATGTCCCCGATTGCATTGCTGCTTATGGAGGGTGATGCCATTGACGTCCAGGGACGTCCAAACTTCCCATTAATTTCCGATGGCATTTCTTCATGTTTGTTCATTCTATTGATGCCAATGTACTTGGATTCCATTGACGCTTATGTAAGTTGATACCATTGACGTCCATGGACGTCCAAAATTTTTCCCATTCATTTTCAATGGGAAATTTTTTTTTTTCCCTAAATCAACAGAAAATGACTAGATATCATTCGGACGTGTCCCCCAAATGTCCCCGATCGCATTGCCGCTTATGGAGGGTGATGCCATTGACGTCCATGGACGTCCAAACTTCCCATTCATTACCAATGGCATTTCTTCATGTTTTTTCATTCTATTGATGCCAATGTACTTGGATTCCATTGACGCTTATGTAAGTTGATACCATTGACGTCCATGGACGTCCAAAATTTTTCCCATTCATTTTCAATGGGAATTTTTTTTTTCCCCCCAAATCAACAGAAAATGACTAGATATCATTAGGACGTGTCCCCCAAATGTCCCCGATTGCATTGCCGCTTATGGAGGGTGATGCCATTGACGTTCATGGACGTCCAAACTTCCCATTAAATCCCAATGGCATTTCTTCATGTTTGTTCATTCTAGTGATGCCAATGCACTTGGAATTCCATTGACGCTTATGGGGGGTGCTGCCATTGACGTCCATGGACGTCCAAAATTTTACCCATTCATTTTCAATGGGAATTTTTTTTTTTTCCCCAAATCAACAGAAAATGACTAGATATCAATAGGACGTGTCCCCCAAATGTCCCCGATTGCATTGCCGCTTATGGAGGGTGATGCCATTGACATTCATGGACGTCCAAACTTCCCATTAATTTCCAATGGCATTTCTTCATGTTTTTTCATTTTATTGATGCCAATGTACTTGGATTCCATTGACGCTTATGTAAGTTGATACCATTGACGTCCATGGACGTACAAAATTTTTCCCATTCATTTTCAATGGGAATTTTTTTTTTTTTCCCAAATCAACAGAAAATGACTAGATATCATTAGGACGTGTCCCCCAAACTTCCCCGATTCCATTAACAATTATGAAAGGTGCCGCCATTGACGTCCATGGACGTCCAATTCTCCCATTTATTTCTAACGGCTTTTACTTTGTTTTTTGCCAATGACTGGCATTATGATCCATTCTATTGATAGACCTGAGTGGGGCTAAGATCTGTATCTCCACAGAGGAAAGACCAAGGTGTGTAATTTCTCCCGAAATTGCAGTTTCTAGTTATTATTATTATTCAATAATTCTCCGCGTTTTTTTGAGCCAACGCACAGCCCAAACCGTAGCACCGATCGGCACCGTTGAAGTATCGGCACGACCGGATTTTTCGCGTGACGATGGGAATTTTTCAAACCGCCACGAAAAATTTTCCGTTCGCCCGTAAACGGCAATTTTCCGAAAAATAAAAAAAGTTTCAAAATGTATCTAGTCCTACAATTTTTGACCAAATCACATAATTTGGGCATCAAAAATTCCGGGACGGTGAGGGGCATAAAAGTTGTATACAGAATTTGGCAAAAATTTACGGTTCCCCGGAAATTTGCCAAAAACTTTCCTATTCATTTTGAATGGAAAAAAAACGCGCGCTTCACAGCCCGAACCGTTAGACCGATCGGCACCGTTCAAGTATCGGCACGACCGGAATTTTCGCGTGACACAGGAAACTTTACAAATGGCCCCGAAAATTTTTCCGTTCGTCCGTAAACGGCAATTTTCCGTGAAAAAAAAAAAAGTTTCAAAATGTATCTAGTCCTACAATTTTTGACCAAATCACATAATTTGGGCATCAAAAATTCCGGGACGGTGAGGGGCATAAAAGTTGTATACAGAATTTGGAAAAAAATTACGCTTCCTCGGAAATTTGCCAAAAACTATCCCATTCATTTCGAATGGGAAAAGTTCCCATTCACTTCCAATGGGATTTCCAATGGAATTTACATTGCATTGATGCCATTGACGGCCATGCATGTCGAATCTACTGATGCCAATGTACTTGGATTCAATTGATTATATGGATGTCGATGCCATTGACTGCCATGGACGTCCAAAATTTTTCCCATTCATTTTCAATGGGGAAAAAACAAAATTACCCCAAATCAACAGAAAATGGCCAGATATCAATAGGACGTGTCCCCCAAACTTCCCCAATTCCATTGACGCTTATGAAGGGTGCTGCCATTGACTTACATGGACGTCCAAAATTTTTCCCATTCATTTTCAATGGGGAAAAAACTAAATTTCTCCAAATCAACAGAAAATGACCAGATATCAATAGGACGTATACCCCAAACGTCCCCAACTCCATTGACGCTTATGGGGGGTGCTGCCATTGACGTCCATGGACGTCCAAAATTTTACCCATTCATTTTCAATGGGAATTTTTTTTTTTCCCCAAATCAACAGAAAATGACTAGATATCAATAGGACGTGTCCCCCAAATATCCCCGATTGCATTGCTGCTTATGGAGGGTGATGCCATTGACGTCCAGGGACGTCCAAACTTCCCATTTATTCCAATGGCATTTCTTCATGTTTGTTCATTCTATTGATGCCAATGTACTTGGATTCCATTGACGCTTATGTAAGTTGATACCATTGACGTCCATGGACGTCCAAAATTTTACCCATTCATTTTCAATGGGAATTTTTTTTTTTTTCCCCAAATCAACAGAAAATGACTAGATATCAATAGGACGTGTCCCACAAATATCCCCGATTGCATTGCTGCTTATGGAGGGTGATGCCATTGACGTCCAGGGACGTCCAAACTTCCCATTTATTCCAATGGCATTTCTTCATGTTTGTTCATTCTATTGATGCCAATGTACTTGGATTCCATTGACGCTTATGTAAGTTGATACCATTGACGTCCATGGACGTCCAAAATTTTTCCCATTCATTTTCAATGGGAATTTTTTTTTTTTCCCCAAATCAACAGAAAATGACTAGATATCAATAGGACGTTTCCCCCAAATGTGCCCGATTGCATTGCCGCTTATGGAGGGTGATGCCATTGACGTCCAGGGACGTCCAAACTTCCCATTAATTTCCAATGGCATTTCTTCATGTTTGTTCATTTTATTGATGCCAATGTACTTGGATTCCATTGACGCTTATGTAAGTTGATACCATTGACGTCCATGGACGTCCAAAATTTTTCCCATTCATTTTCAATGGGAAATTTTTTTTTTTTTCCCAAATCAACAGAAAATGACTAGATATCATTAGGACGTGTCCCCCAAATGTCCCCGATTGCATTGCCGCTTATGGGGGGTGATGCCATTGACGTCCATGGACGTCCAAACTTCCCAATCATTTCCAAAGGCATTTCTTCATGTTTGTTCATTATATTGATGCCAATGTACTTGGATTCCATTGACGCTTATGTAAGTTGATACCATTGACGTCCATGGACGTCCAAAATTTTTCCCATTCATTTTCAATGGGAATTTTTTTTTTTTTCCCAAATCAACAGAAAATGACTAGATATCATTAGGACGTGTCCCCCAAACTTCCCCGATTCCATTAACAATTATGAAAGGTGCCGCCATTGACGTCCATGGACGTCCAATTCTCCCATTCATTTCTAACGGCTTTTACTTTGTTTTTTTGCCAATGACTGGCATTATGATCCATTCTATTGATAGACCTGAGTGGGGCTAAGATCTGTATCTCCACAGAGGAAAGACCAAGGTGTGTAATTTCTCCCGAAATTGCAGTTTCTAGTTATTATTATTATTATGCAATGGTTTCTCCGCGTTTTTTCGGCGCGCCGCGCAGCCCGAACCGTACCACCGATCGGCACCGTTCAAGTATCGACACGACCGGAATTTTCGCGCGACGATGGGAATTTTTCAAACGACCCCGAAAAATTTTTCGTTCGCCCGTAAACGGCGATTTTCCGATTTTTTACAACTTTTTCAAAACGCTACTTGTCCTACAATTTTTGACCAAATCACATAATTTGGACATCAAAAATTCCGGGACGGTGGGGGGCATAAAGATTGTATACAGAATTTGGAAAAAATTTACGGTTCTCCGGATATTTGCCAAAAACTATCCCATTCATTTCCAATGGGAAAAGTTCCCATTCACTTTCAATAGTATTTCCAATGGACTTTACATTGCATTGATGCCATTGACGGCCATGCATGTCGAATCTATTGATGCCAATGTACTTGGATTCATTTGACTATATGGATGTCGATGCCATTGACGGCCATGGACGTCCAAAATTTTTCCCATTCATTTTCAATGGGGAAAAAACTACATTTCCCCAAATCAACAGAAAATGACCAGATATTAATAGGACGTATACCCCAAACGTCCCCAACTCCATTGACGCTTATGGGGGGTGCTGCCATTGACGTCCATGGACGTCCAAAATTTTTCCCATTCATTTTCAATGGGGAAAACACTAAATTTCCCCAAATCATCAGAAAATGACCAGTTATCAATAGTACGTCTCCCCCAAACGTTCCGAACTCCATTGACGCTTATAGGGGGTGCTGCCATTGACGTCCATGGACGTCCAAAAATTTTCCCATTCATTTTCAATGGGGAAAAAACTAAATTTCCCCAAATCAACAGAAAATGACCAGATATTAATAGGACGTATACCCCAAACGTCCCCAATTCCATTTACGCTTATGGAGGGTGATGCCATTGACGTTCATGGA
Source organism: Corythoichthys intestinalis (assembly GCF_030265065.1). Taxonomy (NCBI): domain Eukaryota; kingdom Metazoa; phylum Chordata; class Actinopteri; order Syngnathiformes; family Syngnathidae; genus Corythoichthys; species Corythoichthys intestinalis. The sequence continues at coordinate 17,218,930 of NC_080403.1, read as the reverse complement.
CGTCCAAACTTCCCATTCATTTCCAATGGCATTTCTTCATGTTTGTTCATTCTATTGATGCCAATGTACTTGGATTCCATTGACGCCTATGTAAGTTGATACCATTGACGTCCATGGACGTCCAAAATTTTTCCCATTCATTTTCAATGGGAATTTTTTTGTTTTCCCCAAAATCAACAAAAAATGACTAGATATCATTAGGACGTGTCCCCCAAATGTCCCCGATTGCATTGCCGCTTATGGAGGGTGATGCCATTGACGTCCATGGACGTCCAAAATTTCCATTCATTTCCAATGGCATTTCTTCATGTTTGTTCATTCTATTGATGCCAATGTACTTGGATTCCATTGACGCTTATGTAAGTTGATACCATTGACGTCCATGGACGTCCAAAATTTTTCCCATTCATTTTCAATGGGAATTTTTTTTTTTTTCCCCAAATCAACAGAAAATGACTGGATATCATTAGGACGTGTCCCCCAAATGTCCCCGATTGCATTGCCGCTTACGGAGGGTGATGCCATTGACGTTCATGGACGTCCAAACTTCCCATTCATTTCCAATGGCATTTCTTCATGTTTGTTCATTTTATTGATGCCAATGTACTTGGATTCCATTGACGCTTATGTAAGTTGATACCATTGACGTCCATGGACGTCCAAAATTTTTCCCATTCATTTTCAATGGGAATTTTTTTTTTTTTTCCCAAATCAACAGAAAATGACTACATATCAATAGGACGTGTCCCCCAAACTTCCCCGATTCCATTAACAATTATGGAGGGTGCTGCCATTGACGGACATGGACGTCCAATTCTCCCAATCTTTTCTAATGGCTTTAACTTTGTTTAGTGCCAATGACTGGCATTATGGTCCATTCTATTGATAGACCTGAGTGGGGCTAAGATTTGTATCTCCACAGAGGAAAGACCAAGGTGTGTAATTTCTCCCGAAATTGCAGTTTCTAGTTATTATTATTATATCATCAAATTATTCTCCGCGTTTTTTCGGCGCGCCGCGCAGTCCGAACCGTACCACCGATCGGCACCATTCAAGTATTGACACGACCGGATTTTTCGCGCGACGCAGGGACTTTTTCAAAATCCCCCGAAAAATTTTCCGTTCGCCCGTAAATGGCAATTTTCCGAAAAAAATAAAAAGTTAAAAAATGTATCTAGTCCTACAATTTTTGACCAAATCACATAATTTGGGTATCAAAAATTCCGGGACGATGAGGGGCATAAAAGTTGTATACAGAATTTGGCAAAAATTTACGGTTCCCCGGAAATTTGCCAAAAACTTTCCTATTCATTTTGAATGAAAAAAAAACGCACGCTGCACAGCCCGAACCGTTTGACCGATCGGCACCGTTCAAATATCGGCACGACCGGAATTTTCGCGCAACGATGGGAATTTTTCAAACGGACCCGAAAATGTTTCCCTTCGCCCGTAAACGGCAATTTTCCGGGAAAAAAAAAAAAGTTTCAAAATGTATCTAGTCCTACAATTTTTGACCAAATCACACAATTTGGGCATCAAAAATTCCGGGACGGTGAGGGGCATAAAAGTTGTATACAGAATTTGGAAAAAAATTACGCTTCCTCGGAAATTTGCCAAAAACTATCCCATTCATTTCGAATGGGAAAAGTCCCATTCACTTCCAATGGGATTTCCAATGGAATTTACATTGCATTGATGCCATTGACGGCCATGCATGTCGAATCTACTGATGCCAATGTACTTGGATTCAATTGACTATATGGATGTCGATGCCATTGACTGCCATGGACGTCCAAAATTTTTCCCATTCATTTTCAATGGGGGAAAAAACAAAATTACCCCAAATCAACAGAAAATGACCAGATATCAATAGGACGTGTCCCCCAAACTTCCCCAATTCCATTGACGCTTATGAAGGGTGCCGCCATTGACTTACATGGACGTCCAAAATTTTTCCCATTCATTTTCAATGGGGAAAAAACTAAATTTCTCCAAATCAACAGAAAATGACCAGATATCAATAGGACGTATATCCCAAACGTCCCCAATTCCATTGACGCTTATGGGGGGTGCTGCCATTGACATCCATGGACGTCCAAAATTTTACCCATTCATTTTCAATGGGAATTTTTTTTTTTTCCTCAAATCAACAGAAAATGACTAGATATCAATAGGACCTGTCCCCCAAATGTCCCCGATTGCATTGCTGCTTATGGAGGGTGATGCCATTGACGTCCACGGACGTCCAAACTTCCCATTAATTTCCAATGGCATTTCTTCATGTTTGTTCATTCTATTGATGCCAATGTACTTGGATTCCATTGACGCTTATGTAAATTGATACCATTGACGTCCATGGACGTCCAAAATTTTTCCCATTCATTTTCAATGGGAATTTTTTTTTTTTTCCCCAAATCAACAGAAAATGACTAGATATCAATAGGACGTTTCCCCCAAATGTGCCCGATTGCATTGCTGCTTATGGAGGGTGATGCCATTGACGTCCACGGACGTCCAAACTTCCCATTAATTTCCAATGGCATTTCTTCATGTTTGTTCATTCTATTGATGCCAATGTACTTGGATTCCATTGACGCTTATGTAAGTTGATACCATTGACGTCCATGGACGTCCAAAATTTTTCCCATTCATTTTCAATGGGAATTTTTTTTTTTTCCCCAAATCAACAGAAAATGACTAGATATCATTAGGACGTGTCCCCCAAATGTCCCCGATTGCATTGCCGCTTATGGGGGGTGATGCCATTGACGTCCATGGACGTCCAAACTTCCCATTCATTTCCAAAGGCATTTCTTCATGTTTGTTCATTCTATTGATGCCAATGTACTTGGATTCCATTGACGCTTATGTAAGTTGATACCATTGACGTCCATGGACGTCCAAAATTTTTCCCATTCATTTTCAATGGGATTTTTTTTTTTTTCCCAAATCAACAGAAAATGACTAGATATCATTAGGACGTGTCCCCCAAATGTCCCCGATTGCATTGCCGCTTATGGAGGGTGATGCCATTGACGTTCATGGACGTCCAAACTTCCCATTCATTTCCAATGGCATTTCTTCATGTTTGTTCATTTTATTGATGCCAATGTACTTGGATTCCATTGACGCTTATGTAAGTTGATACCATTGACGTCCATGGACGTCCAAAATTTTTCCCATTCATTTTCAATGGGAATTTTTTTTTTTTTCCCAAATCAACAGAAAATGACTAGATATCAATAGGACGTGTCCCCCAAACTTCCCCGATTCCATTAACAATTATGGAGGGTGCTGCCATTGACGGACATGGACGTCCAATTCTCCCAATCTTTTCTAATGGCTTTAACTTTGTTTAGTGCCAATGACTGGCATTATGGTCCATTCTATTGATAGACCTGAGTGGGGCTAAGATTTGTATCTCCACAGAGGAAAGACCAAGGTGTGTAATTTCTCCCGAAATTGCAGTTTCTAGTTATTACCTTGGTCTTTCCAAAGGAAAGAACAAGGTAATGATATTCTACAACTTTATTGTACTTATTATTCTTATTATTATTTATTCATCTTATTCTCCGCGTTTTTTTGAGCCAACGCACAGCCCAAACCGTAGCCCCGATCGGCACCGTTCAAGTATCGGCATGACCGGAATTTTCGCGTGACGATGGGAATTTTTCAAAACGCCACGAAAAATTTTCCGTTCACCCGTAAACGGCAATTTTCCGAAAAAAAAAAAAAGTTTAAAAATGTATCTAGTCCTACAATTTTTGACCAAATCACATAATTTGGGTATCAAAAATTCCGGGACGGTGAGGGGCATAAAAGTTGTATACAGAATTTGGAAAAAATTTACGGTTCCCCGGAAATTTGCCAAAAACTCTCCCATTCATTTCTAATGGGAAAAGTTCCCATTCATTTACAATGGGATTTCAATGGAATTTACATTGCAATGATGCCATTGACGGCCATGCATGTCGAATCTACTGATGCCAGTGTACTTGGATCCGATTGACTATATGGATGTCGATGCCATTGACGGCCATGGACGTCCAAAAATTTTCCCATTCATTTTCAATGGGGAAAAAACAAAATTTCACCAAATCAACAGAAAATGACCAGATATCAATAGGACATATCCCCCAAACGTCCCCAACTCCATTGACGCTTATGGGGGGTGCTGCCATTGACGTTTATGGACGTCCAAATTTTTTCCCATTCATTTTCAATGGGAATTTTTTTTTTTTTCCAAAAATCATAAGAAAATGACTACATATCAATAGGACGTGTCCCCCCAACTTCCCCAAATCTATTTACGCTTATGGAGGGTCATGCCATTGACATCCATGGATGTCCAAATTTCCCATTCATTTCTAATGGCATTTAATTATGTTTTTTCATTTTATTGATGCAAATGTACTTGGTTTCCATTGACGCCTATGTAAGTTGATACCATTGACGTCCATGGACGTCCAAAAATTTTCCCATTCATTTTCAATGGGAATTTTTTTTTTCCTCCAAATCAACAGATAATGACTAGATATCAATAGGACGTGTCCCCCAAACTTCCCCAATTACATTGACGCTTATGGAGGGTGCTGCCATTGACGGACATGGACGTCCAATTCTCCCATTCATTACTATTGGCTTTTACTTTGTTTTGTGCCATTGACTGGCATTATGGTCCATTCTATTGATAGACCTGAGTGGGGCTAAGATCTGTATCTCCACAGAGGAAAGACCAAGGTGTAATTTCTCCCGAAATTGCAGTTTCTAGTTATTATTATTATTATGCAATGGTTTCTCCGCGTTTTTTCGGCGCGCCGCGCAGCCCGAACCGTACCACCGATCGACACCGTTCAAGTATCGACACGACCGGAATTTTCGCGCGACGATGGGAATTTTTCAAACGACCCCGAAAATTTTTCCGTTCACCCGTAAACGGCGATTTTCCGATTTTTTAAAACATTTTCAAAACGCTACTTGTCCTACAATTTTTGACCAAATCATATAATTTGGACATCAAAAATTCCGGGACGGTGGGGGGCATAAAGATTGTATACAGAATTTGGAAAAAATTTACGGTTCCCCGGATATTTGCCAAAAACTATCCCATTCATTTCTAATGGGAAAATTTCCCATTCATTTCAATGGGATTCCAATGGAATTTACATTACATTGATGCCATTGACTGCCATGCATGTCGAATCTATTGATGCCAATGTACTTGGATTCAATTGACTATATGGATGTCGATGCCATTGACGGCCATGGACGTCCAAAATTTTTCCCATTCATTTTCAATGGGGAAAAAACTACATTTCCCCAAATCAACAGAAAATGACCAGATATCAATAAGACGTGTCCCCCAAACGTCGCCGACTCCATTGACGCTTATAGGGGGTGCTACCATTGACGTCCATGGACGTCCAAATTTTTTCCCATTCATTTTCAATGGGATTTTTTTTTTTTTTCCCCAAATCAACAGAAAATGACTAGATATCATTAGGATGTGTCCCCCAAATGTCCCCTATTGCATTGCCGCTTATGGAGGGTGATGCCATTGACGTCCATGGACGTCCAATTCTCCCATTCATTTTTAATGGCTTTTACTTTGTTTCGTGCCATTGACTGCCATTATGGTCCATTCTATTGATAGACCTGAGTGGGGCTAAGATCTGTATCTCCACAGAGGAAAGACCAAGGTGTAATTTCTCCCGAAATTGCAGTTTCTAGTTACCTTGGTCTTTCCGAAGGAAAGAACAAGGTTATGTTGTTGTAAAACTTTATTGTTCTTATTACCTTGGTCTTTCTGAAAGAAAGAACAAGGTTATGTTATTCTACAACTTTATTATTACCTTGGTCTTTCCTATGGAAAGAACAAGGTATTGTTATTCTGCAACTTTATTCGCCTTATTACCTTGGTCTTTCCTATGGAAAGAACAAGGTATTGTTATTCTGCAACTTTATTCGCCTTATTATTACCTTGGTCTTTCCTATGGAAAGAACAAGGTATTGTTATTCTGCAACTTTATTCGCCTTATTACCTTGGTCTTTCTGAAAGAAAGAACAAGGTATTGTTATTACCTTGGTCTTTCTGAAAGAAAGAACAAGGTATTGTTATTGTGCAACTTTATTATTATTATTATTATTATTATTATTCAATAATTCTCCGCGTTTTTTTGAGCCAACGCACAGCCCAAACCGTAGCACCGATCGGCACCGTTGAAGTATCGGCACGACCGGATTTTTCGCGTGACGATGGGAATTTTTCAAACCGCCACGAAAAATTTTCCGTTCGCCCGTAAACGGCAATTTTCCGAAAAATAAAAAAAGTTTCAAAATGTATCTAGTCCTACAATTTTTGACCAAATCACATAATTTGGGCATCAAAAATTCCGGGACGGTGAGGGGCATAAAAGTTGTATACAGAATTTGGCAAAAATTTACGGTTCCCCGGAAATTTGCCAAAAACTTTCTTATTCATTTTGAATGGAAAAAAAACGCGCGCTTCACAGCCCGAACCGTTAGACCGATCGGCACCGTTCAAGTATCGGCACGACCGGAATTTTCGCGTGACACAGGAAACTTTACAAATGGCCCCGAAAATTTTTCCGTTCGTCCGTAAACGGCAATTTTCCGTGAAAAAATAAAAAGTTTCAAAATGTATCTAGTCCTACAATTTTTGACCAAATCACATAATTTGGGCATCAAAAATTCCGGGACGGTGAGGGGCATAAAAGTTGTATACAGAATTTGGAAAAAAATTACGCTTCCTCGGAAATTTGCCAAAAACTATCCCATTCATTTCGAATGGGAAAAGTCCCATTCACTTCCAATGGGATTTCCAATGGAATTTACATTGCATTGATGCCATTGACGGCCATGCATGTCGAATCTACTGATGCCAATGTACTTGGATTCAATTGATTATATGGATGTCGATGCCATTGACTGCCATGGACGTCCAAAATTTTTCCCATTCATTTTCAATGGGGAAAAAACAAAATTACCCCAAATCAACAGAAAATGACCAGATATCAATAGGACGTGTCCCCCAAACTTCCCCAATTCCATTGACGCTTATGAAGGGTACCGCCATTGACTTACATGGACGTCCAAAATTTTTCCCATTCATTTTCAATGGGGAAAAAACGAAATTTCTCCAAATCAACAGAAAATGACCAGATATCAATAGGACGTATATCCCAAACGTCCCCAATTCCATTGACGCTTATGGGGGGTGCTGCCATGGACGTCCATGGACGTCCAAAATTTTACCCATTCATTTTCAATGGGAAATTTTTTTTTTTCCCCAAATCAACAGAAAATGACTAGATATCAATAGGACCTGTCCCCCAAATGTCCCCGATTGCATTGCTGCTTATGGAGGGTGATGCCATTGACGTCCAGGGACGTCCAAACTTCCCATTCATTTCCAATGGCATTTCTTCATGTTTGTTCATTCTTTTGATGCCAATGTACTTGGATTCCATTGACGCTTATGTAAGTTGATACCATTGACGTCCATGGACGTCCAAAATTTTTCCCATTCATTTTCAATGGGAATTTTTTTTTTTTTCCCCAAATCAACAGAAAATGACTAGATATCAATAGGACGTTTCCCCCAAATGTGCCCGATTGCATTGCTGCTTATGGAGGGTGATGCCATTGACGTCCATGGACGTCCAAACTTCCCATTAATTTCCAATGGCATTTCTTCATGTTTGTTCATTCTATTGATGCCAATGTACTTGGATTCCATTGACGCTTATGTAAGTTGATACCATTGACGTCCATGGACGTCCAAAATTTTTCCCATTCATTTTCAATGGGAATTTTTTTTTTTTCCCCAAATCAACAGAAAATGACTAGATATCATTAGGACGTGTCCCCCAAATGTCCCCGATTGCATTGCCGCTTATGGGGGGTGATGCCATTGACGTTCATGGACGTCCAAACTTCCCATTCATTTCCAAAGGCATTTCTTCATGTTTGTTCATTCTATTGATGCCAATGTACTTGGATTCCATTGACGCTTATGTAAGTTGATACCATTGACGTCCATGGACGTCCAAAATTTTTCCCATTCATTTTCAATGGGAATTTTTTTTTTTCCCCAAATCAACAGAAAATGACTAGATATCATTAGGACGTGTCCCCCAAATGTCCCCGATTGCATTGCCGCTTATGGGGGGTGATGCCATTGACGTCCATGGACGTCCAAACTTCCCATTCATTTCCAATGGCATTTCTTCATGTTTGTTCATTCTATTGATGCCAATGTACTTGGATTCCATTGACGCTTATGTAAGTTGATACCATTGACGTCCATGGACGTCCAAAATTTTTCCCATTCATTTTCAATGGGATTTTTTTTTTTTTCCCCAAATCAACAGAAAATGACTAGATATCATTAGGACGTGTCCCCCAAATGTCCCCGATTGCATTGCCGCTTATGGAGGGTGATGCCATTGACGTTCATGGACGTCCAAACTTCCCATTCATTTCCAATGGCATTTTTTCATGTTTGTTCATTTTATTGATGCCAATGTACTTAGTATCCATTGACGCTTATGTAAGTTGATACCATTGACGTCCATGGACGTCCAAAATTTTTCCATTCATTTTCAATGGGAATTTTTTTTTTTTTCCCAAATCAACAGAAAATGACTAGATATCATTAGGACGTGTCCCCCAAACTTCCCCGATTCCATTAACAATTATGAAAGGTGCCGCCATTGACGTCCATGGACGTCCAATTCTCCCATTCATTTCTAACGGCTTTTACTTTGTTTTTTGCCAATGACTGGCATTATGATCCATTCTATTGATAGACCTGAGTGGGGCTAAGATCTGTATCTCCACAGAGGAAAGACCAAGGTGTGTAATTTCTCCCGAAATTGCAGTTTCTAGTTGTGCAACTTTATTGTACTTATTATTTATTCATCTTATTCTCCGCGTTTTTTTGAGCCAACGCACAGCCCAAACCGTAGCACCGATCGGCACAGTTCAAGTATCGGCACGACCGGAATTTTCGCGTGACGATGGGAATTTTTCAAACCGCCACGAAAAATTTTCCGTTCGCCCGTAAACGGCAATTTTCCGAAAAATAAAAAAAGTTTCAAAATGTATCTAGTCCTACAATTTTTGACCAAATCACATAATTTGGGCATCAAAAATTCCGGGACGGTGAGGGGCATAAAAGTTGTATACAGAATTTGGCAAAAATTTACGGTTCCCCGGAAATTTGCCAAAAACTTTCCTATTCATTTTGAATGGAAAAAAAACGCGCGCTTCACAGCCCGAACCGTTAGACCGATCGGCACCGTTCAAGTATCGGCACGACCGGAATTTTCGCGTGACACAGGAAACTTTACAAATGGCCCCGAAAATTTTTCCGTTCGTCCGTAAACGGCAATTTTCCGTGAAAAAAAAAAAAGTTTCAAAATGTATCTAGTCCTACAATTTTTGACCAAATCAAATAATTTGGGCATCAAAAATTCCGGGACGGTGAGGGGCATAAAAGTTGTATACAGAATTTGGAAAAAAATTACGCTTCCTCGGAAATTTGCCAAAAACTATCCCATTCATTTCGAATGGGAAAAGTTCCCATTCACTTCCAATGGGATTTCCAACGGAATTTACATTGCATTGATGCCATTGACAGCCATGCATGTCGAATCTACTGATGCCAATGTACTTGGATTCAATTGACTATATAGATGTCGATGCCATTGACTGCCATGGACGTCCAAAATTTTTCCCATTCATTTTCAATGGGGAAAAAACAAAATTACCCCAAATCAACAGAAAATGACCAGATATCAATAGGACGTGTCCCCCAAACTTCCCCAATTCCATTGACGCTTATGAAGGGTGCCGCCATTGACTTACATGGACGTCCAAAATTTTTCCCATTCATTTTCAATGGGGAAAAAACTAAATTTCTCCAAATCAACAGAAAATGACCAGATATCAATAGGACGTATATCCCAAACGTCCCCAATTCCATTGACGCTTATGGGGGGTGCTGCCATTGACGTCCATGGACGTCCAAAATTTTACCCATTCATTTTCAATGGGAAATTTTTTTTTTTCCCCCAAATCAACAGAAAATGACTAGATATCATTAGGACGTGTCCCCCAAATGTCCCCAACTGCATTGCTGCTTATGGAGGGTGATGCCATTGACGTTCATGGACGTCCAAACTTCCCATTCATTTCCAATGGCATTTCTTCATGTTTGTTCATTCTATTGATGCCAATGTACTTGGATTCCATTGACGCTTATGTAAGTTAATACCATTGACATCCATGGACGTCCAAAATTTTTCCCATTCATTTTCAATGGGAATTTTTTTTTTTTTCCCAAAATCAACAGAAAATGACTCGATATCAAAAGGACGTGTACCCCAAATGTCCCCGATTGCATTGCCGCTTATGGAGGGTGATGCCATTGACTTTCATGGACGTCCAAACTTCCCATTAAATCCCAATGGCATTTCTTCATGTTTGTTCATTCTATTGATGCCAATGTACTTGGATTCCATTGACGCTTATGTAAGTTGATACCATTGACGTCCATGGACGTCCAAAAATTTTCCCATTCATTTTCAATGGGAATTTTTTTTTTTTCCCCAAATCAACAGAAAATGACTAGATATCATTAGGACGTGTCCCCCAAATGTCCCCGATTGCATTGCCGCTTATGGAGGGTGATGCCATTGACGTTCATGGACGTCCAAACTTCCCATTAAATCCCAATGGCATTTCTTCATGTTTGTTCATTCTATTGATGCCAATGTACTTGGATTCCATTGACGCTTATGTAAGTTGATACCATTGACGTCCATGGACGTCCAAAATTTTTCCCATTCATTTTCAATGGGAATTTTTTTTTCCCCCCCAAATCAACAGAAAATGACTAGATATCAATAGGACGTGTCCCCCAAATGTCCCCGATTGCATTGACGTTTATGGAGGGTGCTGCCATTGACGGACATGGACGTCCAATTCTCCCAATCTTTTCTAATGGCTTTTACTTTGTTTAGTGCCATTGACTGGCATTATGGTCCATTCTATTGATAGACCTGAGTGGGGCTAAGATCTGTATCTCCACAGAGGAAAGACCAAGGTGTGTAATTTCTCCCGAAATTGCAGTTTCTAGTTATTATTATTATTATATCATCAAATTATTCTCCGCGTTTTTTCGGCGCGCCGCGCAGCCCGAACCGTACCACCGATCGGCACCATTCAAGTATTGACACGACCGGATTTTTCGCGCGACGCAGGGACTTTTTCAAAATCCCCCGAAAAATTTTCCGTTCGCCCGTAAATGGCAATTTTCCGAAAAAAAAAAAAAGTTAAAAAATGTATCTAGTCCTACAATTTTTGACCAAATCACATAATTTGGGTATCAAAAATTCCGGGACGATGAGGGGCATAAAAGTTGTATACAGAATTTGGCAAAAATTTACGGTTCCCCGGAAATTTGCCAAAAACTTTCCTATTCATTTTGAATGAAAAAAAAACGCACGCTGCACAGCCCGAACCATTTGACCGATCGGCACCGTTCAAATATCGGCACGACCGGAATTTTCGCGCAACGATGGGAATTTTTCAAACGGACCCGAAAATTTTTCCCTTCGCCCGTAAACGGCAATTTTCCGGGAAAAAAAAAAAGTTTCAAAATGTATCTAGTCCTACAATTTTTGACCAAATCACACAATTTGGGCATCAAAAATTCCGGGACGGTGAGGGGCATAAAAGTTGTATACAGAATTTGGAAAAAAATTACGCTTCCTCGGAAATTTGCCAAAAACTATCCCATTCATTTCGAATGGGAAAAGTCCCATTCACTTCCAATGGGATTTCCAATGGAATTTACATTGCATTGATGCCATTGACGGCCATGCATGTCGAATCTACTGATGCCAATGTACTTGGATTCAATTGACTATATGGATGTCGATGCCATTGACTGCCATGGACGTCCAAAAATTTTCCCATTCATTTTCAATGGGGGAAAAAACAAAATTACCCCAAATCAACAGAAAATGACCAGATATCAATAGGACGTGTCCCCCAAACTTCCCCAATTCCATTGACGCTTATGAAGGGTGCCGCCATTGACTTACATGGACGTCCAAAATTTTTCCCATTCATTTTCAATGGGGAAAAAACTACATTTCTCCAAATCAACAGAAAATGACCAGATATCAATAGGACGTATACCCCAAACGTCCCCAACTCCATTGACGCTTATGGGGGGTGCTGCCATTGACGTCCATGGACGTCCAAAATTTTACCCATTCATTTTCAATGGGAAATTTTTTTTTTTCCCCAAATCAACAGAAAATGACTAGATATCAATAGGATCTGTCCCCCAAATGTCCCCAATTGCATTGCTGCTTATGGAGGGTGATGCCATTGACGTCCAGGGACGTCCAAACTTCCCATTTATTCCAATGGCATTTCTTCATGTTTGTTCATTCTATTGATGCCAATGTACTTAGATTCCATTGACGCTTATGTAAGTTGATACCATTGACGTCCATAGACGTCCAAAATTTTTCCCATTCATTTTCAATGGGAATTTTTTTTTTTTCCCCAAATCAACAGAAAATGACTAGATATCATTAGGACGTGTCCCCCAAATGTCCCCGATTGCATTACCGCTTATGGGGGGTGATGCCATTGACGTCCATGGACGTCCAAACTTCCCAATCATTTCCAAAGCCATTTCTTCATGTTTGTTCATTCTATTGATGCCAATGTACTTGGATTCCATTGACGCTTATGTAAGTTGATACCATTGACGTCCATGGACGTCCAAAATTTTTCCCATTCATTTTCAATGGGAAATTTTTTTTTTCCCCAAATCAACAGAAAATGACTAGATATCAATAGGACGTGTCCCCCAAATGTCCCCAATTGCATTGCTGCTTATGGAGGGTGATGCCATTGACGTCCAGGGACGTCCAAACTTCCCATTTATTCCAATGGCATTTCTTCATGTTTGTTCATTCTATTGATGCCAATGTACTTAGATTCCATTGATGCTTATGTAAGTTGATACCATTGACGTCCATAGACGTCCAAAATTTTTCCCATTCATTTTCAATGGGAATTTTTTTTTTTTCCCCAAATCAACAGAAAATGACTAGATATCATTAGGACGTGTCCCCCAAATGTCCCCGATTGCATTGCCGCTTATGGAGGGTGATGCCATTGACGTTCATGGACGTCCAAACTTCCCATTAAATCCCAATGGCATTTCTTCATGTTTGTTCATTCTATTGATGCCAATGTACTTGGATTCCATTGACGCTTATGTAAGTTGATACCATTGACGTCCATGGACGTCCAAAATTTTTCCCATTCATTTTCAATGGGAAATTTTTTTTTTTCCCCAAATCAACAGAAAATGACTAGATATCAATAGGACGTGTCCCCCAAAAGTCCCCGATTGCACTGCCTCTTATGGAGGGTGATGCCATTGACGTCCACGGACGTCCAAACTTCCTTTTTATTTCCAATTGCATTTCTTCATGTTTGTTCATTCTATTGATGCCAATGTACTTGGATTCCATTGACGCTTATGTAAGTTGATACCATTGACGTCCATGGACGTCCAAAAAGTTTCCCATTCATTTTCAATGGGAATTTTTTTTTTCTCCCCCAAATCAACAGAAAATGACTAGATATCAATAGGACGTGTCCCCCAAATGTCCCCGATTGCATTGCCTCTTATGGAGGGTGATGCCATTGACGTCCACGGACGTCCAAACTTCCCATTCATTTCCAATGGCATTTCTTCATGTTTGTTCATTCTATTGATGCCAATGTACTTGGTATCCATTGACGCTTATGTAAGTTGATACCATTGACGTCCATGGACGTCCAAAATTTTTCCCATTCATTTTCAATGGGAATTTTTTTTTTCCCCCAAATCAACAAAAAATGACCAGATATCAATCGGACGTGTCCCCCAAACTTCTCCAAATCCATTGACGCTTATGAAGGGTGCCGCCATTGACGGCCATGGACGTCCAATTCTCCCAATCTTTTCTAATGGCTTTTACTTTGTTTAGTGCCATTGACTGGCATTATGGTCCATTCTATTGATAGACCTGAGTGGGGCTAAGATTTGTATCTCCACAGAGGAAAGACCAAGGTGTGTAATTTCTCCCGAAATTGCAGTTTCTAGTTATTATTATTATATCATCAAATTATTCTCCGCGTTTTTTCGGCGCGCCGCGCAGCCCGAACCGTACCACCGATCGGCACCATTCAAGTATTGACACGACCGGATTTTTCGCGCGACGCAGGGACTTTTTCAAAATCCCCCGAAAAATTTTCCGTTCGCCCGTAAATGGCAATTTTCCGAAAAAAAAAAAAGTTAAAAAATGTATCTAGTCCTACAATTTTTGACCAAATCACATAATTTGGGTATCAAAAATTCCGGGACGATGAGGGGCATAAAAGTTGTATACAGAATTTGGCAAAAATTTACGGTTCCCCGGAAATTTGCCAAAAACTTTCCTATTCATTTTGAATGAAAAAAAAATGCACGCTGCACAGCCCGAACCGTTTGACCGATCGGCACCGTTCAAATATCGGCACGACCGGAATTTTCGCGCAATGATGGGAATTTTTCAAACGGACCCGAAAAATTTTCCCTTCGCCCGTAAACGGCAATTTTCCGGAAAAAAAAAAAAGTTTCAAAATGTATCTAGTCCTACAATTTTTGACCAAATCACACAATTTGGGCATCCATAATTCCAGGACGGTGAGGGGCATAAAAGTTGTATACAGAATTTGGAAAAAAATTACGCTTCCTCGGAAATTTGCCAAAAACTATCCCATTCATTTCGAATGGGAAAAGTCCCATTCACTTCCAATGGGATTTCCAATGGAATTTACATTGCATTGATGCCATTGACGGCCATGCATGTCGAATCTACTGATGCCAATGTACTTGGATTCAATTGACTATATGGATGTCGATGCCATTGACTGCCATGGACGTCCAAAATTTTTCCCATTCATTTTCAATGGGGAAAAAACAAAATTACCCCAAATCAACAGAAAATGACCAGATATCAATAGTACGTGTCCCCCAAACTTCCCCAATTCCATTGACGCTTATGAAGGGTGCCGCCATTGACTTACATGGACGTCCAAAATTTTTCCCATTCATTTTCAATGGGGAAAAAACTACATTTCTCCAAATCAACAGAAAATGACCAGATATCAATAGGACGTATATCCCAAACGTCCCCAATTCCATTGACGCTTATGGGGGGTGCTGCCATTGACGTCCATGGACGTCCAAAATTTTACCCATTCATTTTCAATGGGAATTTTTTTTTTTTCCCCAAATCAACAGAAAATGACTAGATATCAATAGGACCTGTCCCCCAAATGTCCCCAATTGCATTGCTGCTTATGGAGGGTGATGCCATTGACGTCCAGGGACGTCCAAACTTCCCATTCATTTCCAATGGCATTTCTTCATGTTTGTTCATTCTTTTGATGCCAATGTACTTTGATTCCATTGACGCTTATGTAAGTTGATACCATTGACGTCCATGGACGTCCAAAATTTTTCCCATTCATTTTCAATGGGAATTTTTTTTTTCTTTCCCCAAATCAACAGAAAATGACTAGATATCAATAGGACGTTTCCCCCAAATGTGCCCGATTGCATTGCTGCTTATGGAGGGTGATGCCATTGACGTCCACGGACGTCCAAACTTCCCATTCATTTCTAATGGCTTTTAATCATGTTTTTTCATTCTATTGATGCCAATGTACTTGGATTCCATTGACGCCTATGTAAGTTGATACCATTGACGTCCATGGACGTCCAAAATTTTTCCCATTCATTTTCAATGGGAAATTTTTTTTTTCCCCAGATCAACAGAAAATGACTAGATATCATTAGGACATGTCCCCCAAATGTCCCCGATTGCATTGCCGCTTATGGAGGGTGATGCCATTGATGTCCATGGACGTCCAAACTTCCCATTCATTTCCAATGGCATTTCTTCATGTTTGTTCATTCTATTGATGCCAATGAACTTGGATTCCATTGACGCTTATGTAAGTTGATACCATTGACGTCCATGGACGTCCAAAATTTTTCCCATTCATTTTCAATGGGAATTTTTTTTTTTTCCCCAAATCAACAGAAAATGACTAGATATCAATAGGACGTTTCCCCCAAATGTGCCCGATTGCATTGCTGCTTATGGAGGGTGATGCCATTGACGTCCACGGACGTCCAAACTTCCCATTAATTTCCAATGGCATTTCTTCATGTTTGTTCATTCTATTGATGCCAATGTACTTGGATTCCATTGACGCTTATGTAAGTTGACACCACTGACGTCCATGGACGTCCAAAATTTTTCCCATTCATTTTCAATGGGAAATTTTTTTTTTTTTCCAAATCAACAAAAAATGACTCGATATCATTAGGACGTGTCCCCCAAATGTCCCCGATTGCTTTGCCACTTATGGAGGGTGATGCCATTGACGTCCATGGACGTCCAAACTTCCCATTCATTTCTAATGGCATTTCTTCATGTTTGTTCATTCTATTGATGCCAATGTACTTGGATTCTATTGACGCTTATGTAAGTTGATACCATTGACGTCCATGGACGTCCAAAATTTTTCCAATTCATTTTCAATGGTAAATTTTTTTTTCCCCCAAATCAACAGAAAATGACTAGATATCATTAGGACGTGTCCCCCAAACTTCCCCGATTCCATTAACAATTATGGAAGGTGCCGCCATTGACGTCCATGGACGTCCAATTCTCCCATTGATTTCTAATGGCTTTTACTTTGTTTTGTGCCAATGACTGGCATTATGATCCATTCTATTGATAGACCTGAGTGGGGCTAAGATCTGTATCTCCACAGAGGAAAGACCAAGGTGTGTAATTTCTCCCGAAATTGCAGTTTCTAGTTATTATTATTATTATATCATCAAATTATTCTCCGCGTTTTTTCGGCGCGCCGCGCAGCCCGAACTGTACCACCGATCGGCACCATTCAAGTATTGACACGACCGGATTTTTCGCGCGACGCAGGGACTTTTTCAAAATCCCCCGAAAATTTTTCCGTTCGCCCGTAAACGGCAATTTTCCGGAAAAAAAAAAAAGTTTAAAAATGTATCTAGTCCTACAATTTTTGACCAAATCACATAATTTGGGTATCAAAAATTCCGGGACGGTGAGGGGCATAAAAGTTGTATACAGAATTTGGCAAAAATTTACGGTTCCCCGGTAATTTGCCAAAAACTCTCCCATTCATTTCTAATGGGAGAATTTCCCATTCATTTCAATGGGATTTCCAATGGAATTTACATCATTGATGCCATTGACTGCCATGCATGTCGAATCTATTGATGCCAATGTACTTGGATTCAATTGACTATATGAATGTCGATGCCATTGACGGCCATGGACGTCCAAAATTTTTCCCATTCATTTTCAATGGGGAAAAAACTACACTTCCCTAAATCAACAGAAAATGACCAGATATCAATAGGATGTGTCCCCCAAATGTCCCCAACTCCATTGACGCTTATAGGGGGTGCTGCCATTGACGTCCTTGGACGTCCAAAATTTTTCCCATTCATTTTCAATGGGGAAAAAACTAAATTTCCCCAAATCAACAGAAAATGACCAGATATTAATAGGACGTATACCCCAAACGTCCCCAAATCCATTGACGCTTATGGAGGGTGCTGCCATTGACGTCCATGGACGTCCAAAATTTTTCCCATTCATTTTCAATGGGAATTTTTTTTTTTCCCCCAAATCAACAGAAAATGACTAGATATCATTAGGACGTGTCCCCCAAATGTCCCCGATTGCATTGCCGCTTATGGAGGGTGATGCCATTGACGTCCATGGACGTCCAAACTTCCCATTCATTTCCAATGGCATTTCTTCATGTTTTTTCATTCTATTGATGCCAATGTACTTGGATTCCATTGACGCTTATGTAAGTTGATACCATTGACGTCCATGGACGTCCAAAATTTCTCCCATTCATTTTCAATGGGAAATTTTTTTTTTTTCCCAAATCAACAGAAAATGACTACATATCAATAGGACGTGTCCCCCAAACTTCCCCGATTCCATTAACAATTATGGAGGGTGCTGCCATTGACGGACATGGACGTCCAATTCTCCCAATCTTTTCTAATGGCTTTAACTTTGTTTAGTACCAATGACTGGCATTATGGTCCATTCTATTGATAGACCTGAGTGGGGCTAAGATTTGTATCTCCACAGAGGAAAGACCAAGGTGTGTAATTTCTCCCGAAATTGCAGTTTCTTTATTATTATTATTCAATAATTCTCCGCGTTTTTTTGAGCCAACGCACAGCCCAAACCGTAGCACCGATCGGCACCGTTGAAGTATCGGCACGACCGGATTTTTCGCGTGACGATGGGAATTTTTCAAACCGCCACGAAAAATTTTCCGTTCGCCCGTAAACGGCAATTTTCCGAAAAATAAAAAAAGTTTCAAAATGTATCTAGTCCTACAATTTTTGACCAAATCACATAATTTGGGCATCAAAAATTCCGGGACGGTGAGGGGCATAAAAGTTGTATACAGAATTTGGCAAAAATTTACGGTTCCCCGGAAATTTGCCAAAAACTTTCCTATTCATTTTGAATGGAAAAAAAACGCGCGCTTCCCAGCCCGAACCGTTAGACCGATCGGCACCGTTCAAGTATCGGCACGACCGGAATTTTCGCGTGACACAGGAAACTTTACAAATGGCCCCGAAAATTTTTCCGTTCGTCCGTAAACGGCAATTTTCCGTGAAAAACAAAAAAGTTTCAAAATGTATCTAGTCCTACAATTTTTGACCAAATCACATAATTTGGGCATCAAAAATTCCGGGACGGGGAGGGGCATAAAAGTTGTATCCAGAATTTGGGAAAAAATTACGCTTCCTCGGAAATTTGCCAAAAACTATCCCATTCATTTCGAATGGGAAAAGTTCCCATTCACTTCCAATGGGATTTCCAATGGAATTTACATTGCATTGATGCCATTGACGGCCATGCATGTCGAATCTACTGATGCCAATGTACTTGGATTCAATTGACTATATGGATGTCGATGCCATTGACTGCCATGGACGTCCAAAATTTTTCCCATTCATTTTCAATGGGGAAAAAACAAAATTACCCCAAATCAACAGAAAATGACCAGATATCAATAGGACGTGTCCCCCAAACTTCCCCAATTCCATTGACGCTTATGAAGGGTGCCGCCATTGACTTACATGGACGTCCAAAATTTTTCCCATTCATTTTCAATGGGGAAAAAACTACATTTCTCCAAATCAACAGAAAATGACCAGATATCAATAGGACGTATACCCCAAACGTCCCCAACTCCATTGACGCTTATGGGGGGTGCTGCCATTGACGTCCATGGACGTCCAAAATTTTACCCATTCATTTTTAATGGGAAATTTTTTTTTTCCCCCAAATCAACAGAAAATGACTAGATATCATTAGGACGTGTCCCCCAAATGTCCCCGATTGCATTGCCGCTTATGGGGGGTGATGCCATTGACGTCCATGGACGTCCAAACTTCCCAATCATTTCCAAAGGCATTTCTTCATATTTGTTCATTCTATTGATGCCAATGTACTTGGATTCCATTGACGCTTATGTAAGTTGATACCATTGACGTCCATGGACGTCCAAAAATTTTCCCATTCATTTTCTATGGGAATTTTTTTTTTTTTCCCCAAATCAACAGAAAATGACTAGATATCATTAGGAGGTGTCCCCCAAATGTCCCCGATTGCATTGCCGCTTATGGAGGGTGATGCCATTGACGTTCATGGACGTCCAAACTTCCCATTCATTTCCAATGGCATTTCTTCATGTTTTTTCATTTTATTGATGCCAATGTACTTGGATTCCATTGACGCTTATGTAAGTTGATACCATTGACGTCCATGGACGTCCAAAATTTTTCCCATTCATTTTCTATGGGAATTTTTTTTTTTTTTCCCAAATCAACAGAAAATGACTAGATATCATTAGGACGTGTCCCCCAAACTTCCCCGATTCCATTAACAATTATGAAAGGTGCCGCCATTGACGTCCATGGACGTCCAATTCTCCCATTCATTTCTAACGGCTTTTACTTTGTTTTTTGCCAATGACTGGCATTATCATCCATTCTATTGATACACCTGAGTGGGGCTAAGATCTGTATCTCCACAGAGGAAAGACCAAGGTGTGTAATTTCTCCCGAAATTGCAGTTTCTAGTTATTATTTATTATATCATCATCTTATTCTCCGCGTTTTTTCGGCGCGCCGCGCAGCCCGAACCGTACCACCGATCGGCACCATTCAAGTATTGACACGACCGGATTTTTCGCGCGACGCGGGGACTTTTTCAAAATCCCCCGAAAAATTTTCCGTTCGCCCGTAAACGGCAATTTTCCGGAAAAAAAAAAAAGTTTAAAAATGTATCTAGTCCTACAATTTTTGACCAAATCACATAATTTGGGTATCAAAAATTCCGGGACGGTGAGGGGCATAAAAGTTGTATACAGAATTTGGCAAAACTTTACGGTTCCCCGGAAATTTGCCAAAAACTCTCCCATTCATTTCTAATGGGAAAAGTTCCCATTCACTTACAATGGGATTTCAATGGAATTTACATTGCATTGATGCCATTGACGGCCATGCATGTCAAATCTATTGATGCCAATGTACTTGGATTCTATTGACTATATGGATGTCGATGCCATTGACGGCCATGGACGTCCAAAATTTTTCCCATTCATTTTCAATGGGGACAAAATACAATTTCCCCTAATCAACAGAAAATGACCAGATATCAATAGGACGTAAACCCCAAACGTCCCCAACTCCATTGACGCTTATGAAGGGTGCCGCCATTGACTTCGATGAACGTCCAAAAATTTTCCCATTCATTTTCAATGGGGAAAAAACTAAATTTCCCCAAATCAACAGAAAATGACCAGATATTAATAGGACGTAAACCCCAAACGTCCCCAACTCCATTGACGCTTATGGGGGGTGCTGCCATTGACGTCTATGGACGTCCAAACTTCCCATTCATTTCCAATGGCATTTCTTCATGTTTGTTCATTCTATTGATGCCAATGTACTTGGATTGCCGCTAATGGAGGGTGATGCCATTGACGTTCATGGACGTCCAAACTTCCCATTCATTTCCAATGGCATTTCTTCATGTTTGTTCATTCTATTGATGCCAATGTACTTGGATTCCATTGACGCTTATGAAGGGTGCCGCCATTGACTTCGATGAACGTCCAAAAATTTTCCCATTCATTTTCAATGGGGAAAAAACTAAATTTCCCCAAATCAACAGAAAATGACCAGATATCAATAGGACGTATACCCCAAACGTCCCCAAATCCATTGACGCTTATGGGGGGTGCTGCCATTGACGTCCATGGACGTCCAAAATTTTACCCATTCATTTTTAATGGGAAATTTTTTTTTTTCCCCAAATCAACAGAAAATGACTAGATATCATTAGGACGTGTCCCCCAAATGTCCCCGATTGCATTGCCGCTTATGGGGGGTGATGCCATTGACGTCCATGGACGTCCAAACTTCCCAATCATTTCCAAAGGCATTTCTTCATATTTGTTCATTCTATTGATGCCAATGTACTTAGATTCCATTGACGCTTATGTAAGTTGATACCATTGACGTCCATGGACGTCCAAAATTTTTCCCATTCATTTTCTATGGGAATTTTTTTTTTTTTCCCCAAATCAACAGAAAATGACTAGATATCATTAGGACGTGTCCCCCAAATGTCCCCGATTGCATTGCCGCTTATGGAGGGTGATGCCATTGACGTCCATGGACGTCCAAACTTCCCATTCATTTCCAATGGCATTTCTTCATGTTTTTTCATTTTATTGATGCCAATGTACTTGGGATTCCATTGACGCTTATGTAAGTTGATACCATTGACGTCCATGGACGTCCAAAATTTTTCCCATTCATTTTCTATGGGAATTTTTTTTTTTTTTTCCCAAATCAACAGAAAATGACTAGATATCATTAGGACGTGTCCCCCAAACTTCCCCGATTCCATTAACAATTATGAAAGGTGCCGCCATTGACGTCCATGGACGTCCAATTCTCCCATTCATTTCTAACGGCTTTTACTTTGTTTTTTGCCAATGACTGGCATTATCATCCATTCTATTGATACACCTGAGTGGGAACCGTACCACCGATCGGCACCGTTCAAGTATCGACACGACCGGAATTTTCGCGCGACGATGGGAATTTTTCAAACCACCCCGAAAATTTTTCCGTTCACCCGTAAACGGCAATTTTCCGATTTTTAAAAAAATTTTCAAAACGCTACTTGTCCTACAATTTTTGACCAAATCACATAATTTGGACATCAAAAATTCCGGGACGGTGGGGGGCATAAAGATTGTATACAGAATTTGGAAAAAATTTACGGTTCCCCGGATATTTGCCAAAAACTATCCCATTCATTTCTAATGGGAAAATTTCCCATTCATTTCAATGGGATTCCAATGGAATTTACATTACATTGATGCCATTGACTGCCATGCATGTCGAATCTATTGATGCCAATGTACTTGGATTCAATTGACTATATGGATGTCGATGCCATTGACGGCCATGGACGTCCAAAATTTTTCCCATTCATTTTCAATGGGGAAAAAACTACATTTCCCCAAATCAACAGAAAATGACCAGATATCAATAGGACGTGTCCCCCAAACGTCCCCAACTCCATTGAGGCTTATAGGGGGTGCTGCCATTGTCGTCCATGGACGTCCAAAATTTTTCCCATTCATTTTCAATGGGGAAAAAACTAAATTTCCCCAAATCAACAGAAAATGACCAGATATTAATAGGACGTATACCCCAAACGTCCCCAACTCCATTGACGCTTATGGGGGGTGCTGCCATTGACGTCCATGGACGTCCAAAAATTTTCCCATTCATTTTCAATGGGAAATTTTTTTTTTCCCCAAATCAACAGAAAATGACTAGATATCATTAGGACGTGTCCCCCAAATGTCCCCGATTGCATTGCCGCTTATGGAGGGTGATTCCATTGACGTCCATGGACGTCCAAACTTCCCATTCATTTCCAATGGCATTTCTTCATGTTTGTTCATTCTATTGATGCCAATGTACTTGGATTCCATTGACGCTTATGTAAGTTGATACCATTGACCTCCATGGACGTCCAAAATTTTTCCCATTCATTTTCAATGGGAATTTTTTTTTTTTTCCCCAAATCAAAAGAAAATGACTAGATATCAATAGGACGTGTCGCCCAAATGTCCCCGATTGCATTGCCTCTTATGGAAGGTGATGCCATTGACGTTCATGGACGTCCAAACTTCCCATTCATTTCCAATGGCATTTCTTCATGTTTGTTCATTCTATTGATGCCAATGTACTTGGATTCCATTGACGCTTATGTAAATTGATACCATTGACGTCCATGGACGTCCAAAATTTTTCCCATTCATTTTCAATGGGAATTTTTTTTTTTCCCCAAATCAACAGAAAATGACTAGATATCAATAGGACGTGTCGCCCAAATGTCCCCGATTGCATTGCCTCTTATGGAAGGTGATGCCATTGACGTTCATGGACGTCCAAACTTCCCATTCATTTCCAATGGCATTTCTTCATGTTTGTTCATTCTATTGATGCCAATGTACTTGGATTCCATTGACGCTTATGTAAATTGATACCATTGACGTCCATGGACGTCCAAAATTTTTCCCATTCATTTTCAATGGGAATTTTTTTTTTCCCCCAAATCAACAGAAAATGACTAGATATCATTAGGACGTGTCCCCAAAATGTCCCCGATTGGATTGCCGCTTATGGAGGGTGATGCCATTGACGTCCATGGACGTCCAAACTTCCCATTTATTTCCAATGGCATTTCTTCATGTTTGTTCATTCTATTGATGCCAATGTACTTGGATTCCATTGACGCTTATGTAAGTTGATACCATTGACGTCCATGGACGTCCAAAATTTTTCCCATTCATTTTCAATGGGAATTTTTTTTTTTCCCCAAATCAACAGAAAATGACTAGATATCATTATGACGTGTCCCCCAAATGTCCCCGATTGCATTGCCGCTTATGGAGGGTGATGCCATTGACGTTCATGGACGTCCAAACTTCCCATTAAATCCCAATGGCATTTCTTCATATTTGTTCATTCTATTGATGCCAATGTACTTGGATTCCATTGACGCCTATGTAAGTTGATACCATTGACGTCCATGGACGTCCAAAAATTTTCCCATTCATTTTCAATGGGAATTTTTTTTTTTTCCCCAAATCAACAGAAAATGACTAGATATCAATAGGACGTGTCCCCCAAATGTCCCCGATTGCATTGCCTCTTATGGAGGGTGATGCAATTGACGTCCACGGACGTCCAAACTTCCCATTCATTTCCAATGGCATTTCTTCATGTTTGTTCATTCTATTGATGCCAATGTACTTGGATTCCATTGACGCTTATGTAAATTGATACCATTGACGTCCATGGACGTCCAAAATTTTTCCCATTCATTTTCAATGGGAATTTTTTTTTTTCCCCAAATCAACAGAAAATGACTAGATATCATTAGGACGTGTCCCCCAAATGTCCCTGATTGGATTGCCGCTTATGGAGGGTGATGCCATTGACGGCCATGGACGTCCAATTCTCCCAATCTTTTCTAATGGCTTTTACTTTGTTTAGTGCCATTGACTGGCATTATGGTCCATTCTATTGATAGACCTGAGTGGGGCTAAGATTTGTATCTCCACAGAGGAAAGACCAAGGTGTAATTTCTCCCGAAATTGCAGTTTCTAGTTACCTTGGTCTTTCTGAAAGAAAGAACAAGGTATTGTTATTGTGCAACTTTATTGTTCTTATTACCTTGGTCTTTCTGAAAGAAAGAACAAGGTATTGTTATTGTGCAACTTTATTATTTTTTTTTATTACCTTGGTCTTTCTGAAAGAAAGAACAAGGTATTGTTATTGTGCAACTTTATTGTACTTATTACCTTGGTCTTTCTGAAAGAAAGAACAAGGTATTGTTATTGTGCAACTTTATTGTACTTATTATTTATTCATCTTATTCTCCGCGTTTTTTTGAGCCAACGCACAGCCCAAACCGTAGCACCGATCGGCACAGTTCAAGTATCGGCACGACCGGAATTTTCGCGTGACGATGGGAATTTTTCAAACCGCCACGAAAAATTTTCCGTTCGCCCGTAAACGGCAATTTTCCGAAAAACAAAAAAAGTTTCAAAATGTATCTAGTCCTACAATTTTTGACCAAATCACATAATTTGGGCATCAAAAATTCCGGGACGGTGAGGGGCATAAAAGTTGTATACAGAATTTGGCAAAAATTTACGGTTCCCCGGAAATTTGCCAAAAACTTTCCTATTCATTTTGAATGGAAAAAAAACGCGCGCTTCACAGCCCGAACCGTTAGACCGATCGGCACCGTTCAAGTATCGGCACGACCGGAATTTTCGCGTGACACAGGAAACTTTACAAATGGCCCCGAAAATTTTTCCGTTCGTCCGTAAACGGCAATTTTCCGTGAAAAAAAAAAAAGTTTCAAAATGTATCTAGTCCTACAATTTTTGACCAAATCACATAATTTGGGCATCAAAAATTCCGGGACGGTGAGGGGCATAAAAGTTGTATACAGAATTTGGAAAAAAATTACGCTTCCTCGGAAATTTGCCAAAAACTATCCCATTCATTTCGAATGGGAAAAGTCCCATTCACTTCCAATGGGATTTCCAATGGAATTTACATTGCATTGATGCCATTGACGGCCATGCATGTCGAATCTACTGATGCCAATGTACTTGGATTCAATTGACTATATGAATGTCGATGCCATTGACGGCCATGGACGTCCAAAATTTTTCCCATTCATTTTCAATGGGGAAAAAACAAAATTTCCCCAAATCAACAGAAAATGACCAGATATCAATAGGACGTGTCCCCCAAACTTCCCCAATTCCATTGACGCTTATGAAGGGTGCCGCCATTGACTTCCATGGACGTCCAAAATTTTTCCCATTCATTTTCAATGGGGAAAAAACTACATTTCTCCAAATCAACAGAAAATGACCAGATATCAATAGGACGTATATCCCAAACGTCCCCAATTCCATTGACGCTTATGGGGGGTGCTGCCATTGACGTCCATGGACGTCCAAAATTTTACCCATTCATTTTCAATGGGAAATTTTTTTTTTTCCCCAAATCAACAGAAAATGACTAGATATCAATAGGACCTGTCCCCCAAATGTCCCCGATTGCATTGCTGCTTATGGAGGGTGATGCCATTGACGTCCAGGGACGTCCAAACTTCCCATTCATTTCCAATGGCATTTCTTCATGTTTGTTCATTCTATTGATGCCAATGTACTTGGATTCCATTGACGCTTATGTAAGTTGATACCATTGACGTCCATGGACGTCCAAAATTTTTCCCATTCATTTTCAATGGGAAATTTTTTTTTTTCCCCAAATCAACAGAAAATGACTAGATATCATTAGGACGTGTCCCCCAAATGTCCCCGATTGCATTGCCGCTTATGGGGGGTGATGCCATTGACGTCCATGGACGTCCAAACTTCCCATTCATTTCCAAAGGCATTTCTTCATGTTTGTTCATTCTATTGATGCCAATGTACTTGGATTCCATTGACGCTTATGTAAGTTGATACCATTGACGTCCATGGACGTCCAAAATTTTTCCCATTCATTTTCAATGGGATTTTTTTTTTTTTCCCAAATCAACAGAAAATGACTAGATATCATTAGGACGTGTCCCCCAAATGTCCCCGATTGCATTGCCGCTTATGGAGGGTGATGCCATTGACGTTCATGGACGTCCAAACTTCCCATTCATTTCCAATGGCATTTCTTCATGTTTGTTCATTTTATTGATGCCAATGTACTTGGATTCCATTGACGCTTATGTAAGTTGATACCATTGACGTCCATGGACGTCCAAAATTTTTCCCATTCATTTTCAATGGGAAATTTTTTTTTTTTTCCCAAATCAACAGAAAATGACTAGATATCAATAGAACGTGTCCCCCAAACTTCCCCGATTCCATTAACAATTATGGAGGGTGCTGCCATTGACGGACATGGACGTCCAATTCTCCCAATCTTTTCTCATGGCTTTTACTTTGTTTAGTGCCATTGACTGGCATTATGGTCCATTCTATTGATAGACCTGAGTGGGGCTAAGATCTGTATCTCCACAGAGGAAAGACCAAGGTGTGTAATTTCTCCCGAAATTGCAGTTTCTAGTTATTTATTCATCTTATTCTCCGCGTTTTTTTGAGCCAACGCACAGCCCAAACCGTAGCACCGATCGGCACAGTTCAAGTATCGGCACGACCGGAATTTTCGCGTGACGATGGGAATTTTTCAAACCGCCACGAAAAATTTTCCGTTCGCCCGTAAACGGCAATTTTCCGAAAAACAAAAAAAGTTTCAAAATGTATCTAGTCCTACAATTTTTGACCAAATCACATAATTTGGGCATCAAAAATTCCGGGACGGTGAGGGGCATAAAAGTTGTATACAGAATTTGGCAAAAATTTACGGTTCCCCGGAAATTTGCCAAAAACTTTCCTATTCATTTTGAATGGAAAAAAAACGCGCGCTTCACAGCCCGAACCGTTAGACCGATCGGCACCGTTCAAGTATCGGCACGACCGGAATTTTCGCGTGACACAGGAAACTTTACAAATGGCCCCGAAAATTTTTCCGTTCGTCCGTAAACGGCAATTTTCCGTGAAAAAAAAAAAAGTTTCAAAATGTATCTAGTCCTACAATTTTTGACCAAATCACATAATTTGGGCATCAAAAATTCCGGGACGGTGAGGGGCATAAAAGTTGTATACAGAATTTGGAAAAAAATTACGCTTCCTCGGAAATTTGCCAAAAACTATCCCATTCATTTCGAATGGGAAAAGTCCCATTCACTTCCAATGGGATTTCCAATGGAATTTACATTGCATTGATGCCATTGACGGCCATGCATGTCGAATCTACTGATGCCAATGTACTTGGATTCAATTGACTATATGAATGTCGATGCCATTGACGGCCATGGACGTCCAAAATTTTTCCCATTCATTTTCAATGGGGAAAAAACAAAATTTCCCCAAATCAACAGAAAATGACCAGATATCAATAGGACGTGTCCCCCAAACTTCCCCAATTCCATTGACGCTTATGAAGGGTGCCGCCATTGACTTCCATGGACGTCCAAAATTTTTCCCATTCATTTTCAATGGGGAAAAAACTACATTTCTCCAAATCAACAGAAAATGACCAGATATCAATAGGACGTATATCCCAAACGTCCCCAATTCCATTGACGCTTATGGGGGGTGCTGCCATTGACGTCCATGGACGTCCAAAATTTTACCCATTCATTTTCAATGGGAAATTTTTTTTTTTCCCCAAATCAACAGAAAATGACTAGATATCAATAGGACCTGTCCCCCAAATGTCCCCGATTGCATTGCTGCTTATGGAGGGTGATGCCATTGACGTCCAGGGACGTCCAAACTTCCCATTCATTTCCAATGGCATTTCTTCATGTTTGTTCATTCTATTGATGCCAATGTACTTGGATTCCATTGACGCTTATGTAAGTTGATACCATTGACGTCCATGGACGTCCAAAATTTTTCCCATTCATTTTCAATGGGAAATTTTTTTTTTTCCCCAAATCAACAGAAAATGACTAGATATCATTAGGACGTGTCCCCCAAATGTCCCCGATTGCATTGCCGCTTATGGGGGGTGATGCCATTGACGTCCATGGACGTCCAAACTTCCCATTCATTTCCAAAGGCATTTCTTCATGTTTGTTCATTCTATTGATGCCAATGTACTTGGATTCCATTGACGCTTATGTAAGTTGATACCATTGACGTCCATGGACGTCCAAAATTTTTCCCATTCATTTTCAATGGGATTTTTTTTTTTTTCCCAAATCAACAGAAAATGACTAGATATCATTAGGACGTGTCCCCCAAATGTCCCCGATTGCATTGCCGCTTATGGAGGGTGATGCCATTGACGTTCATGGACGTCCAAACTTCCCATTCATTTCCAATGGCATTTCTTCATGTTTGTTCATTTTATTGATGCCAATGTACTTGGATTCCATTGACGCTTATGTAAGTTGATACCATTGACGTCCATGGACGTCCAAAATTTTTCCCATTCATTTTCAATGGGAAATTTTTTTTTTTTTCCCAAATCAACAGAAAATGACTAGATATCAATAGAACGTGTCCCCCAAACTTCCCCGATTCCATTAACAATTATGGAGGGTGCTGCCATTGACGGACATGGACGTCCAATTCTCCCAATCTTTTCTCATGGCTTTTACTTTGTTTAGTGCCATTGACTGGCATTATGGTCCATTCTATTGATAGACCTGAGTGGGGCTAAGATCTGTATCTCCACAGAGGAAAGACCAAGGTGTGTAATTTCTCCCGAAATTGCAGTTTCTAGTTATTATTATTATTCAATAATTCTCCGCGTTTTTTTGAGCCAACGCACAGCCCAAACCGTAGCACCGATCGGCACCGTTGAAGTATCGGCACGACCGGATTTTTCGCGTGACGATGGGAATTTTTCAAACCGCCACGAAAAATTTTCCGTTCGCCCGTAAACGGCAATTTTCCGAAAAATAAAAAAAGTTTCAAAATGTATCTAGTCCTACAATTTTTGACCAAATCACATAATTTGGGCATCAAAAATTCCGGGACGGTGAGGGGCATAAAAGTTGTATACAGAATTTGGCAAAAATTTACGGTTCCCCGTAAATTTGCCAAAAACTTTCCTATTCATTTTGAATGGAAAAAAAACGCGCGCTTCACAGCCCGAACCGTTAGACCGATCGGCACCGTTCAAGTATCGGCACGACCGGAATTTTCGCGTGACACAGGAAACTTTACAAATGGCCCCGAAAATTTTTCCGTTCGTCGGTAAACGGCAATTTTCCGTGAAAAAAAAAAAAGTTTCAAAATGTATCTAGTCCTACAATTTTTGACCAAATCACATAATTTGGGCATCAAAAATTCCGGGACGGTGAGGGGCATAAAAGTTGTATACAGAATTTGGAAAAAAATTACGCTTCCTCGGAAATTTGCCAAAAACTATCCCATTCATTTCGAATGGGAAAAGTCCCATTCACTTCCAATGGGATTTCCAATGGAATTTACATTGCATTGATGCCATTGACGGCCATGCATGTCGAATCTACTGATGCCAATGTACTTGGATTCAACTGACTATATAGATGTCGATGCCATTGACTGCCATGGACGTCCAAAATTTTTCCCATTCATTTTCAATGGGGAAAAAACAAAATTACCCCAAATCAACAGAAAATGACCAGATATCAATAGGACGTGTCCCCCAAACTTCCCCAATTCCATTGACGCTTATGAAGGGTGCCGCCATTGACTTACATGGACGTCCAAAATTTTTCCCATTCATTTTCAATGGGGAAAAAACTAAATTTCTCCAAATCAACAGAAAATGACCAGATATCAATAGGACGTATATCCCAAACGTCCCCAATTCCATTGACGCTTATAGGGGGTGCTGCCATTGACGTCCATGGACGTCCAAAATTTTACCCATTCATTTTCAATGGGAATTTTTTTTTTTTTCCCAAATCAACAGAAAATGACTAGATATCAATAGGACCTGTCCCCCAAATGTCCCCGATTGCATTGCTGCTTATGGAGGGTGATGCCATTGACGTCCAGGGACGTCCAAACTTCCCATTCATTTCCAATGGCATTTCTTCACGTTTGTTCATTCTTTTGATGCCAATGTACTTGGATTCCATTGACGGTTATGTAAGTTGATACCATTGACGTCCATGGACGTCCAAAATTTTTCCCATTCATTTTCAATGGGAATTTTTTTTTTTTCCCCAAATCAACAGAAAATGACTAGATATCATTAGGACGTGTCCCCCAAATGTCCCCGATTGCATTGCCGCTTATGGGGGGTGATGCCATTGACGTCCATGGACGTCCAAACTTCCCAATCATTTCCAAAGCCATTTCTTCGTGTTTGTTCATTCTATTGATGCCAATGTACTTGGATTCCATTGACGCTTATGTAAGTTGATACCATTGACGTCCATGGACGTCCAAAATTTTTCCCATTCATTTTCAATGGGATTTTTTTTTTTTTCCCAAATCAACAGAAAATGACTAGATATCATTAGGACGTGTCCCCCAAATGTCCCTGATTGCATTGCCGCTTATGGAGGGTGATGCCATTGACGTTCATGGACGTCCAAACTTCCCATTCATTTCCAATGGCATTTCTTCATGTTTGTTCATTCTTTTGATGCCAATGTACTTGGATTCCATTGACGCTTATGTAAGTTGATACCATTGACGTCCATGGACGTCCAAAATTTTTCCCATTCATTTTCAATGGGAAATTTTTTTTTTCCCCAAATCAACAGAAAATGACTAGATATCATTAGGACGTGTCCCCCAAATGTCCCCTATTGCATTGCCGCTTATGGAGGGTGATGCCATTGACGTCCATGGACGTCCAATTCTCCCATTCATATTTAATGGCTTTTACTTTGTTTCGTGCCATTGACTGGCATTATGGTCCATTCTATTGATAGACCTGAGTGGGGCTAAGATCTGTATCTCCACAGAGGAAAGACCAAGGTGTGTAATTTCTCCCGAAATTGCAGTTTCTAGTTTTAAAATGCCTTTCAAGATGACATATCTGTTCTATGTGTTGGAGTTGATCAAGTAAATTTCCTCCAAAAATGCGACTTCTACTTCGGTGCGACTTATATATGTTTTTTTCCTCTTCGTTGGGCATTTTATGGCTAGTGCGACTTATAGACCCTACTCACCTACGTCACAAAATGACGTGTCGCTGTATCCGGCCGCCATATTGTCCGTCATTTTTAGCCCTATTCTCAATGGTTTCAATTAGTCATGCAATTTATAGAGCAATTCATGGAAGCCCCGGTGTTATCTGACGCTGTAAACTCATTGGATGCGTTGCATAAAAGGCGTTATATGGAAAAGCTTCAGTCTATCCATTCGCCAGATCCATATTTGATGCCTAAATCGATATTTTTCGACTCGCTGTCTTCGCCCTCTCTGCCTGACATCTGCTACCCTGATATCTACAACTGTCTTGTCCACACAAAATCAGCCTATTCTCACGAAAGTTTGAAAAACTTTAAGAGCAGCACTCTAAGCAACATTACCCCGTGTGACCCTTCCAATTTTCTAAAATGGCGACAATCAATAAAAAAAAAAAAAAGACTGCGATGGCTGACACTTCAAGGATAGGTGGATATTGGACTGTTTCTTCAATAAAACACGCAACAACTGTGTCTGCCTCATTTGCAAAGAGACAGTTGCTGTTTTTAAAGAGTTCGATGTGACGCAATAATATTACCGAACAAGACACGCTGACATGTACAACATTACAGGGAAGATACGTAGCGAGAAATTATACCAACTAGAAGCTAGTTTAATTTCACAGCAGCAGTATTTCGCAAGAGCCCGAGTGTCGAAAGAGAACGCCACAAAGGCGAGATTGTTGAAACTATAAATTAATGAAAAAAAAATAAAGTAAATGTGACACACAGAAGGGCTTGCTAAAATTTGTTTAAATATATTGTTCTATGTGAATCAGCCAAGGTAGCCCCCCGCATTTTTACCACACCAAATCTGGCCCCCTTTGAAAAAGGTCTGGACACACCTGTTTAACTGATGATCCGTAGACGAGGCCAGCTTCTTTCACTTGGTACCAGCTAAATATTATTCAAAATGTAATGATGATGGAAGAAATAAGCATCTTGAATTTGAAACTGTATGTTGTCAGCGATTAGCCTCACAATGATCTTAATTGTGGTTGTCAGCCCAAAACCCTCTAAATATATATTAAATGCATCTTACAGATATAAAATGACTACTACATAATCTGTGGTAATCGTTTGGAGCACAGTTTTCTCGTCAAATTGCAGCAGTCCATCTTGCTCTCCTCTCCGGGTCTCTCGGAATACGGTAGAACTTCAAGTCTCTCCGTCCATCTTCTCTGTTACTGCAACCAACCGCCACACACGCCTTCACCATTATGATTATTAATGTTAACGAGCAGAAAAACAAGATAATGGATGGATGGATGGAATAGGAGGAATTTACGAAGCGGTAATGCGTTAACATGACGAGTAGACGGACAACATGGCGCGGAGGCGTGGTTGTGACGTCATGTGAGTAGGGTCTATACTCAGGTGCGACTTATAGTCCCAAAGATATGGTAATAATTTCAAGAATCTCGCAACTAGCCTTTGTGGCGTTCTCTTTCGACTCTCAGCCTCTTGCGAAATAGTAATGCTGTAAAATTACACTAGCTTCAAATTGCTTCAATTTGTCGCTACGTATCTTCGCTGTAATCTTGTTGTACATGTCAGTGTGTCTTGTTTGGTAATGTCGCCTCACATTGAACTCTTTAAAAACAGCGACTGCCTTTTTGCAAATGAGGCAGACATAGTTGTTGTATATTTTAGTGAAGAAATATTTCAATTTCCACCTATTCTTGAAGCGTCGGCCGTCGCAGTCAACTTTTTTTTGTTGTTGTTGATTGTCGCCATTTTAGAGAATTGGGAGTGAAAGGTCACACAGGGTAATCTTGCTCAGAGTGCTGCTGCCTTTTAGTGGGTAAATGAGGAGCAGCATTTAGTGTGTAAGCTACTTCATATGCTGGTAGCAGTAGTGCTGACCAATTTATTAAGTCTGTTTGCGGGCCAGACGTTATTGATTTTATGACAGAGGCTGGGGGCCGGATGAAATTTGACCACGGGCCGCATTTGGCCCCCGGGCCGGACTTTGGACATGTCTGGTGTAGATTATCAGTAGTAAACGTCCAATCCATTTGAAGCGGGAGGGTGGCAGCAAATAAACCATCCCTCTCACTTTAAATGGATTGGACGCAGAGTTGTTTTCATCAACGAAGACGATAATGAAAATATTTCGTCAATGAACACTTTTTTTTGACGACAATGACGAGATAGTAACGAGCTAGAATGCTTTTTGGGAGACTAAAACATAAAGAGTCGAATGCCAGTTTTCGTCTGACGAGACGAGAACAAGACAGAAATACGCAATAGTTTCCGTCGCATGTTTACAATGTGCTACATTTTATGTGTAGTTAGCCTGCATCACAGTAGTGTCTGGGTTAAAGTCTGTCCTGAGTGATCATCACACACTAAATGTAACTGGTAGCGTGAGCATAGCATTTGCATTAAGCTAATGATAACGGCACACGTCCTCTTAAAACTTTTTTTTACATACATTATGTGGCGTCCAGATGGGTATAATTAATTGAAAATAATGTACTGTTTTCCTACTGAGTGTGTATTATCACCAGGTTGGCGTTGTCGTTGTGGACGCTAAAATATGAGCTTGTCTGTCAATGTCCATTTGAAATAACTGAAGACCTTTATTTATTTTTGGAGGATTTTTTTCTAATATTGCAGACGAAAATATTTCCAGTAAACGTCGACAAAAAGTAGACAAAATTAATCTTGAGTTTTCGTCAGCAAAAACTAGACGAAGACGAACACATTTTGAGATGACTAAAATATGTTAGATGACTAACATTAATAAGTATTATCCTCCAAAAGACTGAGACAAAGACGGAAATTAAAATGGCTGCCGAAAACAACACTGATTGGGTGTCTAGCGCAATCATTGGCAGCCAATGAGATAAAAAAAGAAATGTGTTTTTCACCTGCAAGATGCACCCCCTCCCACAAATTAGTTTATCATTAGAAGACGTCCGATCCATTTGAAGCAGGAGGACTCGATGGATTGTGTTTTTGCCTGGTCTGTCATAATGGCAACGGACTGAACTTTGTCCCCTATTCCAACCCGTACAGCAGCCGGTACAGGTGCCTTGCTAAACATTCTGGTGTTCGTTCAACGCATCCGGTTCTCCTGTCCCATACCCGACAAGGAAATGTCAATTTCGAAAATTCTCACTTCGTGAAATATTGTGGCGTATTATCTTAGAATCTTTGCAATTTACGACTAATTTTGCAAAGTCGGATAATATACCGTATTGGCCCAAATATAAGACGGCCCTGATTATAAGACGACCCCCTCTTTTTCAAGACTCAAGTTTGAAAAAAGACTTTTTGAACACCAAATTAATTTTTATCCAGAAAATAATTACAGTACATCCGAAACAAACAATATAACAATATATTTAAGAGAAAAAGCATGTTATTTTGCCTCATTCATGTTTTAATATCAGATCATTTAAATATGTTAATATGTAAGTGCAATCACATTCGTAAATGAATGGCTTCTGGTTTTTGAAAATGTAAATAAACCAATCTATTGTGATAAAACAACAAAATTGCAAAAACTGCATTAACCATCAGAGTGAAGTCTAACTGTAACTGTAGTCTTGAAACAAATCTGAATAAGGAAAACCATTGCAATAAAGTAATGCAAACTGGTTAAACTTGATAGTAGCTGAGATCTGTCATGATAGGACATCGCTTCAATGATATCTGGCGCCATCTAGCGTCGTGAATGGGCAGAGTAGCTGAGATCTGTCATGACAGAACATTGCTTCAATGATATCTGGCGCCATCTAGCGTTTTGAATGGGTATAACGTCTAGACCGCGAATATAAGACGACCCCCTCTTTTTCATTCTCATTTGAATGCAAAAAACACCATCTTATATTCGGGCCAATACGGTACTTTCTGTGAAGTTAATGTTAATTCTTCAAAAATCAGTGAGGTTCTTGCATTATTCCAATCTGAACAGTTTCCGTTTCCAGACCCATCAGCGCTAACAACTCCAGTTTAACCTTGGCTGCTTCTCATCATTCTGAGTAAAATCACCCCTGTGCTATTTACGACCTTGGCCTTCACCTTGCCTCGCGGCGGCCCATCGTGTGGACCCGGAATTATTCTGCTCTGGTAGGCCATGTATGAGCGCCAGATCAATTTTGTTATTGATCGCCCGGTCTGCCACAGCGGCAATGGACATGGTGAATAAATCCTTGCGCCTCGTTACTCAGAGTTGTGAGTTGAGAGTCTGAGAGTTGCTACTTCCTATAGCAGGGATGTCCAAACTTTTTCTGCAAGTAGCCCTATTAGAAAAATCTAAGCATATAAATGCTTAACTTAAAATCCTTTCACTTTCATCCGTTAATCAGAGAACCAGAATAGGGTGAAAAGGGTAATAGGGTAATTTTCAAAAATGAACTCATTGGCTGCCATTGACGGCGATAGACGTCCAATCCAATTTGACTGATTGGGCTGTCAGCGATCGTTCGACCGCTGCCAGCCCCTCAGTCAAATTGGATTGGACATCTATTGCCTACAATGCCAGTGAAAGATGGCCACTCAATTCCAGCCTTCCCTGTTTGAATGGATTTGATGCCTGTAACTGTCACTGGCATCGAATGACTTAAGGGCTACAAGCAACAAAACAATCTCAAGATATAAGGATATTGCAATATATATTTATATACGCTACTGAAACAAAGAGAAAATGTCTAGCGACAGCAAGAGTCGAGGAAATGACAGATATAAGTTTATGTATGACAAAATAATAAAATTTACACACAGTTTCCTACACTGATTTCAATATGTTGACAGGTTTTAAACTAGGGTTGGGAATCTCTGGCATAAAGCCGATTCGATATGTATCTACATACCAGTGTTGTTAATCTTACTGAAAAAAAGTAATTAATTATAGTTACAAATTACTTCTCCCAAAAAGTAATTGCGTTAGTAACTCAATTACCTGAATGTAAGAGTAATTAGTTACTTGGCAAAGTAATTGGTGATAATTACTTTTTTTTTTTTTTCCTCAAAAAAAAAAAAAAAAAAAAAAACATTGGCCACACTATGTGAAGTTTTTTGTATAGGTTTTTGGTACAATTGGCCCGAGCCCAATTCTTTACCCTAATTTACCCTTTACCCTGAATCAACTGTTAAAAGTTGTTAAAATTGCTCCCATTATTGCATTAGTTCCCTTCTCTCTACTTTCGACATATGAAAGTTTTAAAACTGTTTCATCATTTAAAGATAGATACAAGTCAAGATTTTACCGATTTAGAAGTATTTTAGATAAAACGTTACTTAGGTTCGCTAGGAAGGTTCTCTACAACAGAGCCGTCCTAAAATGTCTACTGCTTTAAGATGGCGGCTGTCTACTAACGCATTGAGTGCCATGTCTGTCATTTTGCATCTAGTTATATCTATATACAGTACATGTGATATCTACCATGTCTACCATATCTACCATAACATGCGGGCGTAGTTTGTAGGTTATCGGCTACAACATGTATTATTGGAGCTACCTAGCATCGCGTTTGCTCGGCGTCACAACTTTCTTGCCTCCTCCGCACTCCTGCTCTGCTCTGTCGTCTCGGTGAGTCCGTCTCCCTCAGACTTTTCGACCAATATAGTAACGCATGCCTTTCCGTCCTCAGTAACGGTAACGGCGTTGCCAAGATGAGAAAAGTAATTAATTAGATTACCCACTACTGAAAAAAATAACGCCGTTAGTAATGCCGTTATATTGTAACACCGTTATTAACAACACTGCTAGATACACAGGCTACAATTCGATTAAAAAAACGATACATTTTTAAGGTCGAGCGATTCGATACGATTCAATACAGTTTAAGAACGATACGGTTCGATACAGAGTGGAAACAATACGATAGTAAACATTTGTTGACTGTGTTCATACAGTATTTTAAAAATATAAAAAAAGACCACATTTTTAATAGCAAAATTAAAAAAACAGCATTTCATACCAATGTTATGTTGTTGTTTTTTTTTGTGTGAGAAAAAAAATCAGGCTTACTATACGTATGACCGTCATTTTGTTGGATGGGATTGCTAATAAAATATAATGCCAGTGACAGACAACAATAAAGTGCAGTAATTTAATTACTGCATTTCCTGGTGTTTTGAACACAATAGGTAAGTAATTTAAGTGCAAACGTTCAACGTAAACATCTTACAATCAAAAAATATTCATTATATGCAGCAGCTCTAGAAAAAAAGAATTAAACCTGCTATTGTTATAATAAATAAAATAATAAATTATGCTTTACCACTGGAATAACTGGGAGAATAAAAACATGGTATTTTAGACGGACAGGTCTATAATCATTACTTTAACCTTATACACAGCAAAGTCATTCACTTATGCCTGTGCTTCCACATTTTTTTATTCCTCATCACTGTTTATATCTTTTTCGAAGGGCAGATTTTTCTTGAGGAAGATCAACTGATCCACATGTTCATGTTTAAGTAGACTGCGTTTCGTGGAAAATATATGCCGCCCTTTCCACCATTGTAGTGGGTTATTTTTCAGGGTTAAAAACTCACGATCTCTGTACCGCTTCACGCTTCACACTAGCTCTGTCCCATGCGAACAGATCTGGCTGCCTTCGTCACTTCAAAGTCCGACTTTTGTTTTCCTGGGTGCGATGAAAATCAATCACTGCACGTCGCTGGCGTGGTGTGCAAACTGTCCATTGTTTTAGCATGTTGCTTCGTTGCCACTATTAATTTCATTTTGGGCTGTGAAGAAAACGCTACAGAGCGTGTGTTACAGTGCTTTTGTTAGCTCTCGCTTTATTATGACACCCCCGTGACGATTAGGTAATGACGGCGACTACTAGCGGTTCTGCCAAAATGAATAGGAAGTTGAGGCAACCACGACGGCGGTCACAATCTAAGTGCGCTGTGTGGTGAATGACACAAACGCAGCGTGTGAGGTAAAAGCTAAATTATTATATTAAGCGATGCATTGAACAAGGCATTAGAAGCCGATTCTTGTGCTCGCGATAGCCGAATTCTATCTCTACTATCGGTTCATTGAATATTTAATGGCTAATTACTGTAGAATGGTAACTTTACTATCGATACAGCTGTAACTCTCACCTGTAAAACCGGATATAGGTTGTATCGGTTTATCGTTGTCAAGCATATTTTAAACCCCTGAGCTAATAGAGAGGCAGTTTCAGTGACTAGCTCCATCTAGTGTTAAAGATTATCAGTGCAACAGAATGTAAGCTGAACATAAGCTTCCTGTGTGGCCGATCGAATGATTGCCTCCAACCCCTCCCAGTTGAAATGGATTGGAAGTCTACTGCTGTCAATAGCTGTTTTCTTTATCAAGTTCCCTCTTTTACTACTCCTCCTTACTATTACACAGTATACACTGTTGTAAAAACATACACGTTTTGCTGCATCTCATTTTGCATCTCATTCTGTCATGCATGTGTATCTCACATCGAAGGTAATGCACATGTATGCCTACAAGCTCCTACTAATATGCGTGATGGCACATATATCAAACCAGAGAGGGCAATAAGAGCGCGGCAGTAAATAACTAGTCGACGGCGGAGATCGTGGGAATTTACAGCGCCGGCCTAAAAGGAGCCGGATGGGATTCCGCTGGCTCTCTAGTGCATTCCATCTCATCGGAGCGTCCAAACGTCCCCCGGTGACAGTCAATCCTTTTTTTCAGACCCCCGAGCTGCTACAGCAGACACAATAAGTGTTTGTGTGTGTGTGTGTGTGAACATAACGTGACCTACATAAGTAAGTGTAGTAAGGGAATAGACGAAGAGTGGTCGGAAGAGGGAAGCATCTCTTCCAGGGGTCTTCTAAGCCTTTTATCTGGACTTTGTGATAAGTAGCCTTGCTTTCAAAACACATGCATAAATGGAAGCCTCCTCCACTTAATCCTAATATGTAACATCACTCATTTCTCTGCCAGAGCACGTCACACAAAGTCTCTAAGTCGACTTACTCCTGCACAAACCAGAGCGGAAGTTATGTAACGTCTTCAACGCGAACTACTTTTCTCTTTTGGGGAGGAAAAAACAACAACAGTGTTTTGGTTGCCGTGGAGACCAACTCTAGGCAAAATTTTCCATAGAGGCAATTTGCAGTGCTGATTCCCAGGCTATAAATTTAAAAAGCTGTTTAGTCAGTATGATACTTAGCTACTAACGATTTTTGAAGATTTTGACAGATTTTTTTAAGATTCTAGCGCAGAGGTCTGCAACATGTCTACAACAACAACAATATTGGTCTTTATAGAAATTCCTGTTGGCCAGTCCAAG
The DNA here is from genome assembly GCF_030265065.1 of Corythoichthys intestinalis. NCBI lineage: Eukaryota > Metazoa > Chordata > Actinopteri > Syngnathiformes > Syngnathidae > Corythoichthys > Corythoichthys intestinalis. The sequence continues at coordinate 17,178,600 of NC_080403.1, read as the reverse complement.
CATAATTAAAAATATTATTAATACATCTTTGAAAATGGATGATTTAACTATGCAAAATGAGATTTTTTTCTACTAAATAAGTAGATTAAATTTGGTTCCAAATCCTACAAAAATCTAAAGAAAACAGGTTCCAAACGTATAAAAATCACCTCCGCCAGTAGAAGAGTTTTGTTTGTGTTCAAGATAACTAAAGAACGGATAAAATTATTATGACATTAATTAGGTGGGTCGCAATAAGAAATTTTAGTAGGCGATATATTGTCTCATAAATTATTGCCGTTATGTGATATTAATGTCAATTTTTTAAACCAATTCAACCATGATTGTAGTGATAATACATCCGAATAAATCATAATAATAACACCCATTAAATAAAACACAAACTGTTACGACTGTCTAATATTAAAATAATACATTTTAATACATATCTAATAAATAAATACATATAAAACACACGCGCAATGCATAACAAGTCATTTGAAAACTAGCCAAGTGCAGAACAGTGTTGTTTTTGGAAGCCCTTTTAATTTTCGTTTTCGTCTTAGTCTTTTGGACGATAATACTTATTAGTCTTAGTCATATTTTAGTTATCTCAAAATGTGATTGTCTTAGTCTAGTTTCTGTTAACGAAAACTCTTGACTTATTTCGTCTAGTTTGAGTCGACGTTTAATAAAAATGTTTTCATCTGTAAAACTTAAAAAAAAAAAAAACTACACCTATTTCGAATGAACATTGAAGACGAGCACACATTGTAGCATCTACCTGTACAAGGACAACACCAACTTAGTGAGGGTAAAAACACGCTCAGCTGTATACCCACCTAGACGCCACGAACTGTTTGTAAAAAAAAAAATTGTCCAAGAGTTTAGGAATACATTCGCCGTTAGCATTAGCCTAATGCTAACCGGAACGCTATGCTAATGCTACAAGTTACATTTAGTGTGTGATTATCACTCAGCACAGACCTTAAAGGCTGAAGCAACATTATATTCAGCAAGCATATTCTCTCTGGCCAAGATAAGAAAAAAAATCTTACTTTGTGTGCAAGCCCGCATGGGGACTAGAGACGAAACACTGGTGAGTTGGGGGGAGGGGGGCAGCACGTCACATAAGTGACACAAACAGACACTGCTATGATGAAGGCTAACTACACATAAAATTCCACATAGTGAACATGTGACAGAAACTATGGTGCATTTCATCTAGTTCTCGTCTCGTCAGACGAAAACTGGCATTTGTATCGTTATGTTTTAGTCTCCCAAAACACGTTTTTACAGTAGCTCGTGATCGTCTCGTCATTTTCATGAAAAAAAGAGTTTGTTGACGTAATATTTTCGTTATCATCGTCAATGACGAAAACAAAACTGGTGCAGGATATGAAATAGGTCAGAAACCCAATGCCATTTTTGTTCCCTGCCAATTAGAGCCCAACAAAAGCGTTTATTTAATCCAAAATGACTGTCATCTTGTACTGCAAAGAGCACATGTTAGTAAATTTGAAGCCAAATTATTCATAGCCAATCAGACTTTTATAATTGGTGTAATTTTAAAGCTATTCTTTGTGTAGAATCTGAAGTATGTGAGATTAACTCAAGAAATCTTTAACATTTGTTAAGCCGCTAACTGTAATATTTACACTCTGTTTAAAAAAAAAAAAAGTACATGTTTTCGTCACGCATGTGGTGTCAGTAATATATATTTTTTCTTTTTTCGCATCGTTTGCAAATTCTGTGACGCAGCGATTTTTCATATTTGAAGTGTCACCTTTTAAGCACAATTTTGCATTTTGGAGAAGACTCCCAATGTTTTATAGCATGCTAAAGTTGTTAGTAAATTGTCTTTTTTCCATTAGCCTCAATGTAGGAATGCTGACGTTTTACAATGTGTAATATTATTTGTTTCTTTATTTTGTATATCTGAACTTTAATTCTACATCGTGTTGATGACCAGTAAACATCTGTGAAAGGAACTGGAGTCTCATATGCAATCAACAGGCGCATGTGCCGAGTGCCCGCAGCACACACACACACACAAATGTATACACGTACGCACGCGGAGATAAATTGCAGCAGTGAAAGTTACAGGCCTCCTTTTTATTTACCGAGCGATAAACTGACTTAATGCATATCGCGACAGGCTTAATATTAATAGGATATTTTTGTAATTTGAAACGAAATAGGTGATTGAATTATGGGAATGAAGCATTCAAAAGTCACAGGGATCACAAAGGGAATTTTGCGATAAATTGATGATGATGATGATCCAACTCAAATTTGCAGGGTAGGCCATGTAATGAGAAGAGAAAGGGTAAAAGAGGTCAGAAATATGGCGTGCTTTGAATTTGTCTGCTTAGGTGGAAGTCTGTTATCTCCGAGTGCTCTCCTTGTTGTTAATACATTACAGTAATGTGTATAATAGTTACATGACTTTACGATTATTTTCTACTAAATCACAGAATTCAACTTCATGTATATGTAGAGGTGTGTCAAGGTTTACACATACTGGTAACACTGGTCTATAAAATTTTGTAAAATATCTGCTTCAGACATTTTAAAAAAAAAATTTTTTTTAATGACTAAATCGTACTTGCTGAGGTGACATGGATTGGAAAATGATATATTTTAGTGCTGGTTGGCTAAAGTATTCAAGATATTTAAATATTGAATACAAAGATGCATTGGTGTAATCATATAATATCAGTTTTGGAAGTTAGAACATTTGACAAGAGACTGATATTTCAGTGTGTGCCACCGCTTATGAAATGTGAAATATTGAAAACAGCATATTACATTAAAACTCTTGCCTACACGATTATATTCTGAAATGGTTGACATTTTTTTTTAAGTAAATATGTTTCCCCAATAATAACCATTTCCATTTCAATTAATACTCATTTTTTGTATGTATTTAAACATTTCGGCCGGATACAGTATCTCAAAAACTGTAGCCAATTAACACTTTTGACGCCATTTTTTTTTTTTTTTTTGTGACCCAAATTTAGTTAAGTCTCACTATTTCTTATCAAGGGAGCATTCTGCTTGTAGATCAGTGCAATTGAACTGAGAATTTTACAGCTTTTACTATGAGAAGGCGACTGACTATCTATTTACTTGCGCTTCTACAAATGCATAATTAAGCTAAATTTCAGATTTTTACACCTTTTATGATAGAAATCAGCAAAAGCATGATCATTATAGGTCTCTGAAATTTTGGTCGTGCTTAAAGTGAATCAGAAATGTTTAAGCTCTATCAAAACTCCTTGCACGTATGAAAACAAAAAACTAATTTCAATTGTGTTGCACGACAAGCACAACTCCAGGTTGATGACAGGATTGTTTGAACCCAAAACAGATGTATTTTGTACTATCTAATTTAATTCTAAGGCAGAGGTCAGTGTTGACCAAAATGGGGACCCCCTGAGATTAAGGAAAATTGAAGAATTTTTGTGTTCAGGTTTTATTCAATGTACTTTCCACATTAATTGCACATGCAAATTGTTTAAAAAAATATGACTCCAAGCGTTCATTTGACTACCAAAGCCTGCTTTTATTTTGTATCAGCAAAAGAGGTCAATATATATATATTTTTTGATGGATCAGTGGCATCCCTTTAAGAGGATTTTCCTCACTTTGAGTGCTTTACCATATTTGGAAAGGCTTTTCCTCTCTCCAGGTTTTAACATGTTGAAAAGAAAATGAGGCATGCAGAATAGACACCACTGAATCCCATTTGGATTCATTAACTAGCAGCCCACCCTCACCCCGCCCTCACCCCGCGCACGTGCTGCTCACCCCAGACAACGGTGGCCGCTTTTGATGAAGCGTGAAACAACAGCGAGCTGACAAAGGCGCACACGCGGGACACTTTTCATGCTGATTTGGTTCACACGCACAAAATAGGAAATGCTGATTAGTTGTGTGTGTGTTTATGCATAGTGACTGATCTCATTGCTTGCGTTTGTTTGTTTATATGTGTGGCTGACACGTCGGTGCTGTTCAGCACCTCGGAGAGCAACGACACCGCCTCAGCCGAGGCGACCCAATTAGAAGCGCGAAGCTATTGTGTTGCTTTCATCCATCTGCTTTAGGCCACACTGACAACACAATGACAGCTACTATCAGTCCATTTTATGTTAGGGGTGGTCTTATATTAAGGTGCACCTGTATGCTATAATAAGAGACAATATAACATAGGTGTCAAACTAGAAGCCTGGTGGACAGATCTGGCCTGATACTTTGTTTTTCTTTATCAAAGCAAATGGTGGGCTATGAATGGATTTGTTCTTTTTATTTTGACAGTCAGAGTCTGCTTAAATAACATTTTTTCTTCACAATAGACATTTTTGCAAGCTTTTTTTTCCACCATCACATGCATTCTTCCCTCAGTGACGATAAGTGCTCATCTCAGAAACTTTTACTTCAGGTTTTGCATCCTTAATGTATGTTTGAGTGTGCTTTTGTTAGCAGATCAATCCATCATAAGCATTGAACAAAGGGCTGGGGAAAAAATTATCCCTACCCTACATACCCTTCAATCTTCACTCATCAAAACAGAGTGTCATTTTATTCAATACAGTGATCGCTCATTTTTTGTGGTTAATGACGACCAGAACCCGCCGCGATAAATAAAAAAACTGTGAAGTAGTGCGCCCAAAAAAAATATATATTTTTTTTGTGTGCATGTTCAATGTATTTATTCAGTTTTAGCATTGGAAAAATATATCTATAGGATATTTTTTGCACTTTTCCCCAAAATATAATTAAAAATAAAAAAAATTACGTATATATATTTTGAATACTTCAAATGTAATTACGATAAATTTTAAACATATCACGGTCCCACCTAATTAGTTTTAAACAAAAATAAAGTAGAAAAATGTATGTCTTTATTAAATGCTTCATTGAGTGAGTCCACTCAAATCCGCTCAAGCTTCACACACAATGAGTTGCCACAGCAACTATTTAACAAGCTAAATGAGGATTGACGCATGCGGTGCTTTGAAGTTTCGGCTTCCAGGCCAAGATCAAACATTAACGTCTGTCAATCGTTAACTTTATACTATAATATACTTTATGCTATACATCAAAATTAACACACAACTTGAACAACAATTGTCTTTGTGGGATTCAAACCATCACGGCATCAATTCTTATTTACAGTCATGTGAAAAAATTAGGACACCCCATTAAATATTCAGTTCTTTATTAAGAAATGTTCACATATCAATGTCTGATCTTACTTTTCTTTATCTCTGGAAAAGAAAGTGATTGCATATTCTAACTGAGGAAAAAGTTAGGACACCCTACCACCAAATAGCTAGTGTTACCCACTTTGGCTGAAATAATTTCAGTGAGACGTTTTTTTGTAGCCATCTACCCTCTCTTTGACATCAGGTCTAAAGAAACTTTGCCCCGCTCCTCAACGCAGAATACTTTCAGCGGTGAGATGTTTGAGGGGTTTCTTGCATGTACAGCCCGTTTCAAGTCACCCCACAGCATCTCAATTGGATTAAGATGTGGGCTTTGACTCGGCCATTCCAGGACTCTCCATTTCTTCCTTTTCAGCCGGTCCTTGGTGGATTTACTGGTATGTTTTGGGTCATTGTCATGTTGCAAGGTGCAGTTTTGCTTCAGCTTTAATTTTTTTCACAGATGATCTCACATTTTCTTATAGCACCCTCTGATACACAATAGAATTAATGGTGAATTCTATGATGTGAGCTGGCCAGGTCCTGCTGGAGCAAAGCATCCTCAAACCACGACACTTCCACTTCCATGCTTCACAATTGGTATGAGACTATTTTCCTGGAATGCTGTATTGGGTTTACACCAAACATGTCCTCTGTTACGGTGTCCAAATAATTTTAGATTCATCTGTTCAAAGAACATTATTCCAGAAGTCCTGGTATTTGTCTACTTCACTCTGGCAAACTTTAGTCTGGCCTTCATGTTTTTCTTGGCGAGCAAAGGTTTCCTCCTTGCACACCTCCCATGAAGGTTGAACTTGTGAAGTTTCTTTCTGATTATACAGGCATGCACTTTCACGTCAACAGTAGCAAGAGCCTGCTGTAGGTCCCGTGAGGACATTTTAGGGTTTTTGGAGACTTCTTTTAGCATCTTGCGGTCTGCTCTCGAGGTGAACAGACCTGGGCATGTTGGCAGTTGTTTTGACCTCCACTTGTACACTATTTTACAGACAGTGGAATGGCTGATTTTATATTCTTTTGAGATCTTTTGAAACCCCTTACTAGACTCATAAGTGTCTTCAATCTTCTTTCTCAAGGCCTCAGACAGCTCCATTGATCTCACCATGGTGTTTTCTCTCACTTCAACAGTCAGGGGCACACGAAACTAAATGTGAGGTTTAAATAAGGCAAGCCTCCTTCAAAACACTGGGTAATGATGTTCTAATCATGTGCACCTCATGTGATACCCCTGTGTGTGATTTTAGCCATTTTAAGTGGAATTGGATGTGGGGGTCTCCTAATATATTCCTCAACAGAAATTGCATTTATTTAAAATTACATTTTACAGAAAGTTAGTAAAAGAATATTTTTTCCCAGTCCTAATATTTTAGTTCTATTACTTGAATCTCTCAAGACTGTTAAAATTTATATTAAATATCCATATGACCAAATATGTTAGAAAACACACAAGCTTCCATAGCGTGTCCTAATTTTTCACATGACTGCATATTTGTTATCAGAGATACACACAGAAAATTCAAGTTTCCTGGTTTAGTCCAATGACATTTATGTCCCGGCATCAAAACCAGTGTAAAGATAATTTTGGCATTATTGGGCAAAATTGCAGCCTGATGGCTGTAATTAAAATCGAAGAAATGATCTGTTGTTCGTAATTTCACGAACAAAAAAAATCAGTAAAATTGTTCTGTTTTGACCTATTGTGTCACATATTATATATTTTTTTTAACAACACTTAGCATTTAGTTGTCCTGTAACATCCTTTTGACAACACACTAAAAATTAAACCTTTATTTATGCTAGTTTAAGACTATACGTAGATACGTAGACATAACTAAAGATAAACTAACAAAATTCACGAGAGAAGCATGATTGGATGCAACATGATTGGACGTTTATCATCATCTTGGAAAGAGCAACAATTGCTGCTTTTATTTACGGCGGCGTTCATGCGTTGGCCGACCAGCAGTTCAAAACTATAGATCTCAAAGAGTACATACTGCGAAGCATCGAAATGTTATTTCTTAGTTCACCCTTTAACCAGTGATGTAATTTTTGTATACGTCAGTGGCGTCGTTAGGCCTATATTGTTAAGCACCCCTAATTAATTTGTTTTTGTTTTATTAAAAAAAAAAAAAAATACAAAAAATGCTGAAATGTTCACTACGAAGTTGCCAGAATATTAGTTTATATCAATAATCATATAACCTGTCATTATTAATTTAAATATGATCATAAATCTGTCAGTTTCTCCTCATTCCATAAAGTAAGGTAAAGAGCCCCTTCAGTGCGTCGCTGTCCAATCCATTCCACTTGTTCATATAGAGAACGCCTACATATCTGTAAATCCGATCAGCGTTATCCCTGCACCTTGCTAGCAGTTGGTACTACCATTTATTTTTTTCGCAGTTCGTCTCTGCGCACGTCTTACATTTGTTCTTTTGGGGTCAAAAGTTACATCCCATCCCTAAAAAATGCTGCTACTTAGCTGCTGCTGCTAGCTAGTTAGTCTGAAATGCATTGTGAAGGTCCAGGTTGTTTAGAGTTGTCTTTTTACCACTAACTTTAGGGTGACTTCCTTCTGGAGCATCAGCTGTATTTTTCACTTTACGCATGGATGAGTACAGCAGCTGAGCTCATTCACATAGGTGGATATCTGTGGATAGTCATAGTAATACACTAATAATAATCACTTCACCACCTTTATTGACCTGTAGGTCTCGGAGCAAAGGAGTAAAGGTGAGTTGGAAAGTAATGATTAGAAAGTGGAGAAAGCCAAGAAGATGATTATACAGTGGGGCAAATAAGTATTTAGTCAACTAACAATTATGAAAGTTCTCCTACTTGAAAAGATTAGAGAGGCCTGTAATTGTCAACATGGGTAAACCTCAAACATGAGAGACGGAATGTGGGGGGGGGGGGAAACAGAAAATCACATTGTTTGATTTTTAAAGAATTCATTTCCAAATTACAGTGGAAAATAAGTATTTGGTCACCTACAAACAAGCAAGACTTCTGGCTGTCAAAGAGGTCTAACTTCTTCTAACGAGGTCTAACAAGGCTCCACTCGTTACCTGTATTAACGACACTCATTATCGGTATAAAAGATACCTGTCCACAATCTCAGTCAGTCACACTCCAAACGCCACTATGGCCAAGACCAAAGAGCTGTCAAAAGACACCAGAGACAATTGTAGACCTGCACCAGGCTGGGAAGACTGAATCTGCAATAGGTAAAACACTTGGTGTAAAGAACTCAACTGTGGGAGCAATTATTAGAAAATGGAAGACATACAAGACCACTGATAATCTCCCTCGATCTGGGGCTCCATGCAAGATCTCATCCCGTGGCGTCAAAATGATAACAAGAACGGTGAGCAAAAATCCCAAAACCACACTTGGGGACCTAGTGAATGACCTACAGAGAGCTGGGACCACAGTAACAAAGGCTACTATCAGTAACACAATGCGCCGCCAGGGACTCAAATCCTGGACTGCCAGACGTGTCCCCCTGCTGAAGCCAGTACACGTCCAGGCCTGTCTGTGGTTCACTAGATAGCATTTGGACTATCCAGAAGAGGACTGGGAGAATGTGTAATGGTCAGATGAAACCAAAATAGAACTTTTGGGTAGAAACACAGGTTCTTGTGTTTGGAGGAGAAAGAATACTGAATTGCATCCGAAGAACACCATACCCACTATGAAGCATGGGGGTGGAAACATCATGCTTTGGGGCTGTTTTCCTGCAAAGGGACAAGGACAACTGATCTGTGTAAAGGAAAGAATGAACGGGGCCATGTATCGAGAGATTTTGAGTGAAAATCTCCTTCCATCAGCAAGGGCATTGAAGATGAGACATGGCTGGGTCTTCCAGCATGACAACGATCCCAAACACACAGCCAGGGCAACAAAGGAGTGGCCTCGTAAGAAGCATTTCAAAGTCCTGGAGTGGCCTAGCCAGTGTCCAGATCTCAAACTCATAGAAAATCTGTAGAGGGAGTTGAAAGTCCGTGTTGCCCAACGACAGTCTCAAAACATCACTGCTCTAGAGGAGATCTGCATGGAGGAATGGGCCAAAATACCATCAACAGTGTATGAAAAGCTTGTGAAGAGTTACAGAAAACGTTTGGCCTCCGTTATTGCCAACAAAGGTTACATAACAAAGTATTGAGATGAACTTTTGGTATTGCCAAATACTTATTTTCCACCATGATTGTGATTTGTGATTTTCTGGTTTTATTTTTTCCACATTCTGTCTCTCATGGTTGACGTTTACCCATGTTGAAAATTACAGGCCTCTTTAATATTTTCAAGTTGGAGAACTTGCACAATTAGTGGTTGACTAAATACTTATTTGCCCCACTGTATATAGCATACACCCCCCCCCCACACACACACACACTCACAAACTTCTAAACACATATGGAGTACAGGCAACAAGTATGGACACACCATCTCATTCGTGCGTTTTCTTTATTTTCATGACTATTTACATTGTACATTCTCACTGAAGGGAATAAAAGTAGGAATGAATTTATGTGGAATTATGTACTTAAAGTAGCACAACAACAAAAAGGTGAAATAACTTAAAATGTATAACATTCTAGTATCTTCAAAGTGGCCACCCTTCGTTCTGATTACTCTTACTATGAGCTTCATGAAGGAGTTGTCTAAAATGTTTTTTTACTTCACACTTTTCACAGCACTTTTCAGTGTTAATTAGTGGAATTTATTGCTTTATCAATAGGGTTGGGACCTTCATTTGTGGTGCATTGAATGAGGTTTGTCCAAACTTTTGGCCTGTACTGTATGTATGTACGTGTGTATGTAAATATGTTATGTATAATGTTTGGATATATGTTTGTGTGCATGTGTGTGTGTGTAAGGCAAATCAGCAAGACCCAAATATTACTTAAATTTAAGTAATTAGTAGTATTTTTCAGGGTTTCAAATTACGGCCATTTTGTTACATATGTGCCCAAAATGTAATCTGTGACTTACAACTATTTGGGAACAAACAATTACTCTGTTGTGAGTGAAAGTCACGGCATTAGCCTCTATGATTACTATATATATTTAAATTATCAATCTTTGTTAGCTGTTATTGAAGTTTTGTGCTTGTACGCTATGTTCACTTACAACCTGTGTAACTCCTGGGGGCTAAGCGCCCCCTGTTCTTTAAACCTAGTGACGCCCCTGGTGCCCATATAGTAGCAGTATCGATGCAACACAATAACAATGTGGCGACTATAAGCCAAACAAGTAAAATTATTACTCTATCACTTTTGAGGTCCAATTGATTGACTCCAAAATATGGTGCTTTACTCACTGGATGCCATTGACGGCCACAGACGTCCAATCCATATGTCCGGGAGGGTTGGCAGCTTTCATTCGCGTGCATGTGTGCAAAAGAGAGAGAGAGCAAGAGAGAGACATATGTGCGCGCTGTTGGCGGGTGTGTTGTATTTGAGTTGGGGGGGGGGGGGGGGCGCTTGAGCGAGCCATTGCAAAGCGCACGGTGATGGCTGACGGTGGATAGGCGGGTGGCTCGACCTCATCTCTCCGGGCTCCAGTGGGAGAGGCGTGCCGCCCCCCTCCCACGCTCCACCTGTTCCCTCCATCCCACCCGTATGGACCACCGAGACTCGGGCGTGATCCCGTCACCCCCGTCTTCCGTTGGGCAGCGGCTCACACATGACGACGACATGACAGTGGAAAACATCCCGAACGGGTCGAACCCAAACCTGACGCACCTGGGCCGGTTCGATCTGGGTTGCTGCGAGCGCGTAGTCATCAACATCTCGGGTTTGCGCTTCGAGACGCGGCTGCAAACTTTCAGCCAGTTCCCCGAGACGCTACTGGGCGACCCCCGCAAGAGGATGCGCTACTTCGACCCTCTCCGGAACGAGTACTTCTTCGACCGGAACCGACCCAGCTTCGACGCTATTCTCTACTATTATCAATCCGGAGGGCGCATCAGGAGACCCGTCAATGTTCCAATCGATATATTCTCAGAGGAAATTCGATTTTATCAACTCGGCGAGGACGCCATGGAGAAATTCCGCGAAGATGAAGGTTTCATTAAGGAAGAGGAGCGCGTCTTGCCTCAAAACGACTTTCAGAAACAAATCTGGCTTCTATTCGAACACCCGGAGAGTTCGGGTCCGGCGCGAGGGATTGCCATTGTGTCCGTGCTCGTCATCCTAATCTCCATCGTAATATTCTGCATGGAGACCCTTCCAGAGTTCTCCGACGAGCGGGACCGAAACACGACGCTCACCCGGAACAGTACGGACGGCGGGGGACCCCTATCGAACGCCTTTAGCCCCTTCACTGACCCTTTTTTCGTCATCGAGACGTTGTGCATCATCTGGTTCTCCTTTGAGCTCATTGTGCGGTTCTTCTCGTGTCCTAGTAAAACCACGTTCTCCAGGAACATCATGAACGTCATCGACGTGGTGGCCATCATCCCGTACTTTATCACGCTGGGCACTGAGCTGGCTGAAACGGAGAGTAACAGGGGCCAGCAGGCCAGCATGTCCCTCGCCATCCTCCGGGTCATCCGCCTGGTGAGGGTTTTTCGGATCTTCAAGCTGTCTCGACATTCCAAGGGGCTCCAAATCCTCGGGCAGACCCTCAAAGCCAGCATGAGAGAGTTGGGTTTGCTCATTTTTTTCCTTTTCATCGGAGTCATCCTTTTCTCCAGCGCGGTCTACTTCGCCGAGGCGGACGACCCCACGTCCAGCTTCAGCAGCATCCCGGATGCCTTTTGGTGGGCTGTGGTCACCATGACGACGGTGGGTTACGGGGACATGCATCCGGTGACCATCGGGGGAAAAATTGTGGGCTCCTTGTGCGCCATCGCCGGCGTGCTAACCATCGCTTTGCCGGTGCCAGTCATAGTGTCCAACTTCAACTACTTCTACCACCGCGAGACGGACGCCGATGAGCAGCCACCGTCAGGGGAACCCCCGGCCGAGAACTCGCCCAGCGCGGAGCTCCTGCGGCCGCGGGGGTCATTCGACTCCTTCGCCGGAAAAGGAGACCCGCACGTCGACGTGGAGGAGCAAGACAAGCGGCCTCAAATCAACAGTCAGAACTGCGTGAATATCACCAGGATGTTCACAGATGTCTAAATGGGAACACGTAATTTTTTAATTATATTATAGATATATTTTTAAATCTGTCGCTCATATCTGTGGACAGTGAATGTCTGTTTTTTTTGTTTGTTTTTTTTTTTTTTTTTTTGTAATTCAATCAAGCAATGACAAACTGTTTTTTCCCCACGTGGAAAGTAGATTCGAGCTTTGGGGTGAAATTTCAGGATGGAGAAAAAAGTGCTTCTATACAGCCAGGGGCAATTCTAGCCTGAGTGACTCCCTGGGCATGATAACTCCTCAGTGCCCCCTCATACAAACAAATAAATGAATAAATAAAAAATACTAAAGACGAATTATAAAACGGTTATTGGTACAACAGCGTTTCCAATGAAGTGGAAAAAATATCACAAATCCCTTTATTTTGTAAATCACAAAATGAGGCTTTAGACAATTTACGTTGAAATATTTTGAGAATTTGTTTTAGTAGTGTAAATATAAATATGTTTATACTGTAGAATTAATAGTGTTGCATATATATTTATAAATTTTATATTTATACCAGTATATACATATGTTCAATCGTGGCAGCCCCCAGGTCAAATTGGATTTGACGTCTACCACCATGGCAGCCAATGAGTGAATACTTAAAAATAAATTAACACATTTTAAGTTCTTCATAGTCTTTACATCAAACTCTTTTTGACCTGATTCCAATCCTGTGAAAATGATATGATCAGGCACGATATCAGATCCGATCACGTGGATGGGGATCTCTTAAATGAGTACATTTTCTATTTATCTTCATACTGTACATTTTATACTTTTGTTAACTGCAGTTGTCCGATAATGACTTTTTACCCGATATCTCGATATTTTCCACTTTCAAATATCTGATACCGATATATGCGGTTGTAGACTTCACATATTATGGCTAATTGTATTGTGATGCCCCACTAGATGCTTTAATTATGATAAATGTAACAACTTCAAGTTTTTTCCAAACATATATTCTTTAAAAAAAATAAGGGAAGCTGTGCTATGATGTGACCAGCCCTTCTACAAAAGCAAAGGTTTCTCCATTCACTTTAAAGGCAAATGCATATTGGCCCAAAACCAATAATGAAAAACCGATGTCGATATTATCCAATATCATTTTTTAAAATGCTCTTATCGGCTGATATTATTAATATCGGACAACTCTATTTGTGACCCGTTCTACCGATAAATAGGTAAAAATTATTGCATCATTTATCACTGGCTGCAACTGACAGCGACAGACGTCAATTCAGTTATAACTTGGAGATCGACATCCAATCCATTTTTACTCAGAAGAGATGGCGGCGATCATATGTTGCTTGACCCTTCCAGTTCAAAATGGTTCAGACTCTCATTTTGATCATTTATGGAAAATTGGCCCTAACACCCTGCATCTTGGGGTATTGCCTTTATCAACTAATATCTGTAATATTGTTAATGTATTTCAAAATTCAATAAAAACCTCAGGGTATTTTTTATCATGTTTTCTTGATACTTATGATGAGTCTGCTTAATAAGCAGAATTCTAACATAGCTTTAGGATGCAAAATTCAAAGTAAAGGTTTCTAAGGGGAGAGTTTATTCAAGATTCAGTTAGAAAATATCACCCTTTTAAAAAAGGTTTTATAACCTTCCAAAAATGTTTGATTAAAAATGCTCAATGTCAGGTACAATTAAATATGCCAAAGTAAACATAAAACATTCCCTGGCATTTAGCCAAAAGCTGAAAAATAACTACAATTGCATTTATAGGATACCCATCACTGTTTGCTTTTCAGTCAAAATTTATAATACTAATATGCGTTTTGAATAGACAAAAAGTAAATATCATGAAGATTAGTTGAGAAATGAGGACGTTATGTCTTCATTTCAATGTCAATACCTTGCCTTTAATGGAAACGACTGCCACGTAGACACTTCGATTAGCCTACTTGCTATGGCATGCTAGTGCATCTGTTATTTTTATTGAATGATTTTTATTTTTTTTAGGCGAGCATACATGTGGTCCAGCGATGCCCGTGTTGCTTCTTTTGGACCAACTTGCTGTTCATGAGCAAGAAAGCTGTGGGTCAGAATCTGTTGCAATGTGGAAGACTGAAGGCGTCACAAGGAAACACAACAAAACAAAAACACATAAACATTGAAGAGTACTTTTTTTTTATGTAGGAAGTCAAACTATCAAGGTAATAACAGCACATTTTAGGTCCATCCTAAAAATTTACCCCTAAATATTTATGAGAGTTGTATTTTTGAGGCTATATTTAAAGTATTCTTCTTAATCCTGATTTCAATTTTTAAGTATTAATTTATTTTTGTAAAAAAAAAAAAGTATAAATTATGTGGCTTTTAAAATGTCTATATTGTAGCAAACATACATTAATAACCCCTCTTGGTGCCTATATATATATCTTAATGTGGGAGAGGGATGAAAAAGTGATGTCTAATGGGTGAAAAATACAAAATGTACGTTCACTGGTCACTTTATTAGGCATACCCGAACAATGTAATGTACTTTTTTAAAACCACTATAGACTATACGAATGACAACAGGTGTGTTCATAGGTCAAATGTACCTTTTGCCAACTAGTGGAAGATAATGTCATTGTTTTCCCTTTCATTTTATGACAGAACGATACTTACATCTAGTGGCATGTTATGGCTACTGCACCTAATTCTTCCCAATATAAGTGCGTTGATATTATTCGGGTGTGCCTAGTATGTGAAATGTTCTATTGTCTAGTGATTAGTGTTGTTTATATATATATATATATATATATATATATATATATATATATATATATATATATATATATATATATATATATATATATATATATATATATATATATATATATATATATATATATATATATATTTTTTTTTTTTTTTTAATCGTCATAACTTGTGGGGATTATTTATCAGGGATGCATCCACACAAAGTGGTAATCATAATTTTAAACTATACCTTTTAATAAATTCAGAGTTGCCTATATATTGTATAGTTAATTGTAAATAAAATTGTACCTGTGAAGAGATATCTATTTACCTTTTTTGTTGGCTCCCACGGCCAAAAGGAAATCCCGCCACCCTGCCCTAGCTTGCACTTTCAACTGCAGTTTCCATGACAACACCGGTTTCCTCGGCAACAAAAGAGAGGACTTCCCTTTCTTTGCATCCCATAAACAAACAAGTGCTTGATTTATATGGTCATGTCCTGCTTTAGAATCCCTTTTTTTCAATCAGATTTTTAAAATCAGATTATTCCTTCCTTTTCCCCGTAAAGTGTCAAATCTGAAATAAATAGAATCGTTTATCTGGTAATTAAACATAATATTTACAAAATGCATTTTCTTTCTATTTCTTACCAGGGTATGACATTATTTTGAAAGCGTTGTTGCAAATAGTAGCTCAACACTACCATCTAGCGGATAACTTGAGCTAATGCTAGGCCTGTAATTATCATAAATTGGCAACCAGTTCAGGTTTACCCTGCCTCCTGACCGTTGTTAGCTGGCTTAGTTTAGCTAGCTCTAGCATCCCCGCGACCCTCGTGATGATAAGTGGTTCACAAATGAAAGACTGAATGAACGAATGTCCCTATTATGAAAAAAATAAACAAATAGTATAAGTAAAAAAAAAAATTTAATTATTGAAAATTCTTGCTGCCCTTGACTACAGTACACATCCAATGACATATTCTTACCTATTATACGGAGAGGAAAAAGTCTACAAACCCCTTGTTCAATTGCCTGGCGTGTGCGTTTTTACAAAACGAAGCTTTTATAAATCATTATTATGAACTGCTGACTTTCTACATCCCATAATGACATTCACATGCTCTATCTGTTTTGCCGACTGTTCACTTTTGTCCCCATAAAACATGTCAGGTGCAGCCAGGTGCTGCCCTTTTATGCCAGCACTTTGTACCTCTCTTTGCCCTTCAATGACAGTATTTTATGTTCCACAGCATGGTGGACACGTTTGGGACCTCGTTGTTAGCAGATATTGTATCACACAAAATATGTCAGATATAGAGAAGATGCGGTGTGGACAAAATCAGCATTGTCACTGTAGCAATGTTCTATTCTGCCTCGGTTCGGTTGCCACGGAGACCGGATCCCCAGAGATGCTCGTCAGCAGTGGGAGGAAGCCAGGTGCTTCAGGTCACATGACCAGGTTTCACATGGCACATCAGAGAAGAAAGGGGTTGAGATTTGCCATGCGTGTACTAAATTTAACTTATTAGCTGCCATTGACCACGGGAGATGTTGAATCCATTTGAACAGGGAGCGGCTTGCAGCGATCATTCGGTTCAAAAGAACTGGACGTCTATCACTGTCAATGGCAGTGAATGAGTTTTTTTGTTTGTTTGTTTGTTTTTAAATCAAAGCGGTATTGTTATAAAATGTTTACTATACTTAGGCTTGCCACCCGTCCCTTGAAGTACGGAATCGTTCCGTAATTGGGAATTAAAACTTAATACGGAACGCAGTTTATTCCGTATTTCATAATTGTCCCATGGGGCGACGCTGCGCGACCCGCGGCTCCGGTGGCGGGGAGTGGCGGGTAGCGTTGCGCCCAGCCCATGCACGTCTGTCACACACAAACACACACCTCCTGCGCTCATGAGTGACCACTAAGCCAACAATAATGAACAAAAAGGGCAGGAGATATTAAAGACGGCAAGATAGTTATCTGCCTGCCCACTGGTGTCTGCCCTGCAAACCGCTCCGTGCGTTTTCAAAACAAAAATGTCTTTTTCAACAGCAGAAGCTCAGGACACCCCACCTCATCCTCAAAAGGGGAAACGTCTCCAAAAAATAGAGTGGAGTGGAAAGAAAAGAAGGGAACCGTGATTCGATAGAGTCACTGATGATGATTATAAAGCGAACAGCAAGGCAGGCTGGAAAGTTTTTGCAGCGTCTCACGGAGGTGTAAAACAGCATGCTGCAGGGGACCTCCACAAACGGAATATAAGATCCCAGAAGAGCCTTCGTCACAATTCTTTGTACCTGAAACGTCCCCTGAGCTTGATTTGGTATGTTATTTTGCTCTTGTACAGTATATGGATAACATATAGGCTATATTTATATTTACCTTCATACTGTACATCTTGCATTGATAGGAGCATAGCTAGGCTATTTCAGTTGCTACTATGGCTGATTATTTTCAGGAATGTTGATTTTTTTTTTTTTTTTTTTTTTTTTTTGAAGCATGCATTGATTATCAATCAATATGGAATGAATTTATGTACCCATAAAGAACATCTTATTTTGTTACGCTTACTGATGCTCCTCATTTGGAATTATTCCTAATAGATTAACAGCAAATAAACACTGAATAAATAGTCCTACTGCGGATATATACTATCTATTGATTGATTGATAGTGAATTTGACATCATCCCACTCCTACCCTCTAAATTACTGCAGCTGAGGTGACACTGGTATACCACACAGTAAAACGTCACCAAATAGTGCTGACTGTGGACACAGGCTCAATCAGAAGATTTTTATGTGATTCCAAAATGGTGAAGAAAATGACTTTGGGGAGAACAAAGCAAGAGGCACTGTTGAAACAAGTCCTGGGTCCAAAGGCAGCGGGTGATGTGCTCAAGATCTTAAAGCAGGAATGTGAAGTAATTTCATAACATGCCAAAAAGGGTCACAATTAAAGTAATTAAACATTGTCCAACAAATAAAGCATGAAAAAATAATTTATATGTTGTATATTTGACAAAATAATCGCATTTCCGAAGTTCGAGCCTGAAAGGGGACGAACCCGGAAGTGATAGGTCACACCGAGAACAGCGATGGCAGCGCTCCATACGGCCGCCATACAAAGCCCTTCAAACAATGATTCAAACAGCGATATAAGTGATAGATCGAGTGCAAGGGAGGAGATCCAAGTTTTTGAAGAGTTGGAGGAAGAAGAGGAGGTTGGAATTTTATGTTGGACCTTACATATATTAGCCAGACGCTAATCAGGATGCAAACAATGTGCCTAGACTACCTGACATGGAATGCAGACAAGACCCATCGAGATTACAAGATTGGTAAGATATAGGCTGTTATTATTTTCATGATTTGAAGATGCAGGCATTTGCACATAATTTTATGTTTTTGTCTATCTGATGACATTGTTTAAAAAAATAATAATCAAACTTCATGTTCATTTTGGCAGATCCGGCAGCTCTTGTCCATATAAAATAATAATATAAAAACATTGGGGGGAAAGAAGGAGATGAGTCGTTGATGGCTTTCTCCATTTTATTTTGGCAACAATAAGAAAACAAAATAATAGCGGACCGCGAAGTTTTGCTTCTCGCTCATCTTCCCCTCGCCTCCTACTACTCACAGCTCTCCAGTCCCAGCGTCTCTTAAAGAGCATACGACACGAGAAAAAAAAGTCTTAAATGGCATTATTATGTGAATTAGAATCATATTTTGAGACGATTCGACTATATACAACAATTTAGCAAAGCGCAGATGACGAGAAATTAGTCTTTTAATCTGCCAGTTAGCCACGCCTACCATTATAGGGCTTTAGCGTCCCCAACAGGTGGATGACGTCAGCGGTAGACTGGGCTCATCGGTTTTACTATTCAGCCCAATGAGGGGGAATTGTTCAGAACGAGGAAAACGCGACGAAGAGAGCCGCAAAATGTTATTGTTTCAGTCTCTCTACTCCAATATTTTTACAGGATATTCTTTTTATCCAAGTATTTTTCCCCAATAGCTATATAAATGGCTTGAGAAGGACCAGTCAGCCCGTCGAGGGGGAACTATTCACAACGAGGAAAACGCGACAAAGAGAGCGGCAAAATGTCATTGTTTCTGTCTCTTTACTTCAATATTTTTGCAGGATATTCTTTTTATCCAAGTATTTTCCCCAATTGATAAATAAATGGCAAATAACAGTCTTGTGCTAAATGGAATATGAAATAATAAAAATCCATTTATTCAAGACGACGTGGCAAAATTACTCCATAAATGGTCAAAACTGTCAACTTCACCTTTACTGTCGCACCTCTCGAACGATATTTTATGACACCTAAATCGGACATATGTCATTTCCCTTCCCTGGCTTTGGAGAATGTAAACAAACCAGAAGGAGTGACAGCTAGCCGACATGCTAACCCGAACCGAGTGATGTTTCAAAGTCTTCGAAGCGGAAAATCACACATAACTAGCCTGGATTATTTGACATGACGACCCGGTTGTCGATTGTCTTCGTGGATGGGCAAACCGCCCGGCGGAGAGCAATTTACAGTTCGTTCCCCGGATAAGGGTGGCTGGAGTTGTTGTGCAACTAACGTGCTGCTAATGAGCATGAGGAGAGCTTTTTACATGCCTATCAATGATCAAACATAAGTAGTCTTTTATTTAAAGGAAGTTTATAGTGTTTACTTTGTAATCGCTGTATTCGTATTTGACATAATACAAAACAAGATGTTTACTCACTTCCTCGTGAGTCCAATGGTCCCACAGTAAATATCCACGGTGAATGGGAACCTTTTGAAACTCCAAAAAGGCCCATACGCCTCTCCCGCATACAGAATGATTTTTCTGCAGCCGTTTGGCTGGCGTGATGCAAAAAATAAACGTATTAATCCGCAAAATTAGCTGAATCCTTCGTCCTCATACACAACAGTACACTGTATAGTGAAGAGGACGTCTTCTACCGTACACGTCACAGCGCCCTCCTCCTCAATGCAAGACCGAAGCCGGAAGTCACTCATTTTCATGGCGCGGGATTAAAAAAACTAAATAAATATAGCGATCGCTTCCACACACATCCAAGCGGTCCATATCATTCAGGGGCATAAAATACCCCGTGTATTATGAAATAAACATGCTTTTTCGTGTCACATGCACTTTAAACGGATCGTGCATAGTGTCTTGTTATGAGCTTTTTGTTGACAAAGGTATCGAACACACGACGTGCTGACAACTTTGTTTCTTTATTAACACATGGAGCTTACAGTATGAACACAGCTTTGGGCTCTTGGCAGGAAGTGGCGTCTAATGGCGTGAGGAAATGTAGTTTTTTCGCACAAGCGAACAGATTACAAAGCACAACTTCAGTGTTGTCCCGAGACTACTTTTCCTATGATTCACTGCATGACCTGCGCACTCGCTGATTCGCTGCGAGACATTAAAACGAAAACGCTTGTTGTCAACTGTCACCTGTCAGTGGCTCTCGTAAAACACAAACTAGAAACTTCAGTCCAGAGTCTGGGCTCACCAACAAAATGCTGGACTTCATAGAGAATGCAGACGAGTCAGCTGCTGGAATTGTAGCTCTCCTGGAACATTCCCTTAAGAAATTTGGCTTGTCAATGGATCACGTGACCGGATTCAGTGCCGACAACACAAATGTTAATTACGATATTCACAACTTCGTTTTCACTAATCTGCAGGAAAAAAAAAAAAAAAAAATCTGCTGCAAGGAAACTGCCATGCCCACATAGTGCACAATACAGTTTTCTCATCGAAAAATGGATACATTTCTATGCATTTAAGGAGTTTTGGGGATGCCCCTTTTTTTCGCCTTTAAGTCTTTGGGCGCGAGAGGGGCGTCCCTTATTTCTATTTCTGAAAGGTGGCAACCCTAACTATACTTGTAATAATTTTATTTAATAAAAGCAATACAATGTGTGAACTAGAGGAGTACTCGGAGAGAGCCGATGCCGCATAAGCAGCCAAATTCAAAGCATCGCCATATTCGGTAGAGTGGGCACTGTTACTTTGCCGACCTGCCCCAAAATGTCACCACTCATCATATCAGCTACCATGCAAATTTGAGGTAAATGAGATAATCCATTATCATGGAATTCCTTTTCTGACCTTTGTGACCTTTAGACCTCATGACCCCAAAATTAAACCACCTCTTCCGTTTTATATTAAAAACATATCCTGCAAGTTTGGTCTTCAATACAAACATATAGAAAAGCAAACAAACAAGCTGAACTGAAGACATATCCTCCACTGAACCGAATGCATAACCTCCACTGTTGTGGGTTTCACCAACTTGTGGAGGTAAAAGTTTGAGACCGGGCCACCTGACGGTAAATTAATTAGTGCTGATAAAGCATCACTGAATGGTTTTATTTATTTAATGGTTATATTTGACCTAAATCAATGAAAACTAAAAAGCAATTTTGACAGTGTTAGCGTTTTTATTTCTGAAAAATCTAAAAGATGTGTTTTTTTTTGTTTTTTGTGAGGGGGGCATCTTGGTTGATTTCAATTTAATTGTGCTTGGCAATATATCAATACAGGTCTAGAAATTATTCTGAAAAACAAAATTTGGGGGAAAGAAAACTGAACGCATTTTAGAGCAACAAATTCAAGCGACTAAGGACCACCCGAACAGAATTTATTCGATCCAACGTTTTGTGATTGATTGATTCCGCAGTCATTCCAATCCAACCGAAAATGACAATGGCTAGCGATATTAATCAGTGTTCTCAACAATAACAACAACAAAGCGAGTGACCTTTTCCGTCCACCCCAATCGGACTAAAAATTTGTAAAAAATCTGAATCTGCTGTTCCAAAATATATAGAGGTTGACTAAAAACTGTAGTAACATTAGTAAGACAAAGCACAAGAGAATTCTGTGCACTCTGAGTCATTTTTGTTTAGTATCTATGTCCTGCCTTCATCCATTATTTCTAGACCTCCTCAAGGAAACGTCGCTTCCTCCCTCCCATGCTCTCAGGACTTCCTTTTATACAAGCGTAGGCCCCGTAAAGACCAGTGAACTTTATGAAAGCCCCCCGGAGTGCGATTACACAGACGGCAAAGAGCAAAAAGACGGACAGACGGACTTGTGACTGACGACATCCTCGCTTGCCGCCATTTCTGACAGCGCATAGTCACCAACCAGGAAATATCAAGGGTGGCGGGACGGACGGAAACGCTGAGAGCTGTGAATAATTGCAGCAGATGCACACTCGGACTTTTTTGTTATTGTTATGGATGAGCTTCAAGTGAAGTTCAAGTGAGGCCCCAGGCGCAAGGAAAAATGTTAGCATAAACATGCAAATATAATTCAAAAGACATCCAATCATCCTTCTACTGTGAATCCAAATGAGTTTATCATTAGTTGACATCCAATCCATTTGAAGCGGGGGGTTGGCAGCAAATGAACAGTCGTTCTTTCCCCCCTCCTCCCATTCCAAATGGATTGGACATCTTTCGCCGTCAATGGCAGCCAATGAGTTGAATAAGCTAACATTTACATTCTTCTTGACAAGTTTTCATCACCATGACTCGGTGGCTGTAAATCCCTCACGTCCCACCACAACACAGCGGATGTCTCTGCTGCATGCAGTACACTGCAGTACTTTCCCTCCCTCTCTCCAAACCGGACCCTTTTGTTGTAATAACACTAAATCGTGCCAGTCCATGCTAATGATCATCATTATAAATATATCTGATCCTTCCTGAACCTCATACAAAAGGGAGTTTAATTTCAAATGTGACCTTGCTGTAATATAACTCAGTTTTCCCAGGGGAAATGCATCCCTTGACTTGAATTTCACACAGTGCAGGCGCTCATGTATTGACTCAGAAAACAAAAGGGGATCCCTGCTTCAGCGACACTGACTCACCCACCTCCTGAGTCATGCTCTTGTTCAATTTTTTTGGTGAATAGTAACGCCGTGATGTCCTTTCATGCAACCCGGCGCTTTAAAAGCTTGGGAAAAAAAATCCTAATTTCTGTTTTTACATCCCTGTTGTGAAATAGTGTCCCAATAATTTTGTCCATAATAGGTCGACATTTGTCTTCGTAATAAAGAAATGACATACTGTTTGGCCAATGTTTTTGGTCAAAAACATTTGAAACATGTCAATTGTTTTAGTTATATGTTGAAAAAATGAAAAGTTGTACATATGGACGTTGTATTTTTACGTGTCAATGGGATTGAATGGGAAGTTTTTGGTCCAAAACAATAACCGCCATTTTTTTTTTTTTTTTTTTTTTTTTTTGTGGGTCCAAGAGTCGATGATTGCTAATTTCGTTTTGTAATATTTATTTATTTTGTAGAGATGCTTTGACATAACACCCACTAAAGACCCACAAAAACGTTTGCATTAACTCATACTGATTTTTAACACAGACCCACTAAAAAATCTCCATTGGTGGACCCACAAAAATATCCTTTAGTAGTTACCCTTGTGAGAATCCTTTGTTTTGGAGAGCAAAAATCAACAGAGTGACCCAAAGAAGAAAAGATGACACATTCTTCTTTACAATTTTTATCATTCATATATATGTAAATATAAATATATATATTTGAAACAAAGTGCTGTATTTTAAGCCAAAAGAACTGTTGTGTTTGATAGAACAATGTGTTTAAATGCTGCCATAGCAGATTCATGGCACAATAAGCCCCCAAACTATTTTTAATTTGTCCGTTTTACCCTGAATTGCCCGTTTACAGACGTCGCGCAACCACTTTTGTTTCATCCCAGCCATAAAAAGAAGGTAAGTAATCATATTTATTATTTGAAATGTCTATCATTTCCCGTGGCAGTTCCTGGGCGTTCTCCTGCCTCCGCCTTCCCCTCTCTTCTCTGGCTGGGCATCCGCCCTGCGCTCCGTCGCGGGTCGCTGACTGGGCGCCGGTGTATCAGCGGGGTGTCGCCTGCACCGGCGGGGGACCCTGCCTTGCCTGGGGCTTGGTGGGCCGCTGGGAGTCCCGTGGCGTGCCGTGCCGGTTGGGGGGCTGCGGCTGTGGCTCGTGGCCCGGGTGGGCGGGCGGGGGTGGGTGTAGGCGTGGGGTTGGTGATGCGTCCCCTCCTGCCATCCCTGAAGGCCGGTTGATGGGTGCGCGGGTGGCCCGGGGGACCACCCTGGGTCCCGGGGGGGGGGACGATGGTTCCTTTGCTGGGCTGCGGGAGGAGGGATGGGCTGCGAATGGCCCCCCGCCCCCACGACCGCCCTCCCTCCCCGGGCTGGCTGGGTGGGGGCCGTGGCCCTGGGTTGGCGCTCGCGCGGCTTCTCCGCCCGTCTGCGTGGCTGTCGCGCGCCCGGTGGGGCCTGCGTGCTGCTGGATGTGGTAGGGCATTCTCGGGTCGGGGGTCCCGGTGCCGGGATTGGCGATGCGGCGGCGTAGGGTTGGTCGCCAACGGGCTTACTCATAAGAGATTCACACGATTACTGGGTTCTAGATCACAGAACTGATTTGTGTACACTCTACCCCTTTCAATCACTTAGCTTATAGGCTTATAGACACCCCCACCCCCATTCTCCTCTTTCACTGGCCAATAGGCCCCCACATGGTGTAAACCGGAAATACATCTCGCTGACGATAGCACCAGCATATTAGTAACTAGTTTAGATGTTCAATGTATTTCTAGTTGTTGTTTGTGTATGTGTTTCTTTTCCTTCTTCTCTTGTATTTCTTTTCTTCTGTTCCCCCATAATCCCTTCCTGTTCGCTGCTTTGTCATAATAAAAAGGTATTTTGAATGATCACAATGGGAGTATGTCAGACTCTCAATGTGAAACATTAAAACTGTTCAGAATCTGGGCACTTAGACTTCCATTCTCTGTGTCAAACAGCTGAACAGGACAGGTTTTAAAAAAAAAAAAAAAAAAAAAAAAAATGAAATGTCTATCATTTTTAGCTTAGAATCATAATTTATGTCTAATATTTAGTTTAAAAAAAAAGACGACTTTAAAAAACTATTCAATCGCATATTGTAAACCTATAAACAAATTACGTCACAATGAAAAAATTGGCGTCTGTAAAAAAGTCACGAATATCTACCTCATAACTATCGATTAATTGTACTTTTTCGTTACTGTCGCATTTTCCCCAATATTTTAGATGATAAATAATCGATCCAAACAAAGAAAAATGGGGGGAAAAAACGTTTAAAAGGGTAAATATATGAAAATAAAGATCTGGACCACTCCTTGATGTCTGCATCGTGACCCTTGTTATATTACCATGTTTCACCCTTAAAATTCCCAAAAAATGATACATGCTACATGGAGTTTTTGGATTGAAAAGAGGTAGGTACGCGATAATATCTAGTTAAAATCGTGGCGTCTTTAAATCTGCTCTCGCGTGCTCTCGCCACCAGTTAGGGTTTTGCTGTTTGATTTTTTTTTTTTTTTTTTTAATTAAATGCCCTCCTGTTCTACATATTTCTTCCCCCCCCCATAACAAACAAACAATTTTGAAAATTGGCCAAAGTGGGGGTCTGAGAGCGGAACTTCAAGTCACCTGAGATATATATATATGACGGAAAACACTCAGGTGACTTGAAGTTCCACTCTGAGACCCCCATTTATATATCTTTTTTTTTTTTTTTTAATATATTTTAATTGGTTAGATTATTGCGGATTTTTTTTAACCTAAAATCAACAAGAAATGTCCCAAACTCCACATGAAGTGAACCGAATTGCCCCGTAATAAACAGAAAGTAACCCACAAATAAAACAGAACTGATCCAAGAATGCCCTAGTATCTGCATGAGGTGACCAAAAATCAACAGCAAATGACCTGGAACTGCCCTGAATTTAACAAAAAGTGACCAAAGATCAGAATGAAACCTTCCTAATATAATACGTTCTTTCTATCATAATAATTTTTCACATTGTAGGGTCATTTCTTTCTATGAAAATCAATTTAACTGTAACGATTCATTGATATTTTATTTTGTTTTGGCAAGTTACGCATTAAGAATCTCTTAGTTGCTGGCCACAACAAACTGAAACCTCTTTCTGACCCACTGCTTTATTTAAAAAATATATTTTCTCCTGTCCAGATTAATCAAATGCATCGCATGCTTGGACCAAAATTCTTTTCCCCTCCTGCTGGGCTTCCATCTGACAATCCCCAAATTCATCCCCCCTTCATCCCTACTTTCTCTCCATCTGCGCCCCCCTTCTTGTCCCGAACAGCTTTGGAGTGCTTCGCCGTTAAGGGATGTAAGCTGCGTTTACTGGAGGTGGGAGAACAAGGCGCTGGATGAGGATAAGACGGTTTTAGTGTGACAATAATTCCCTGATAAGGATGAAACGCATTGGGGTGGCTGCACGTCGAGATGTGGAACATCGAAAGGGACCAAATCAGTTCATTATCTTGCAAGCTGCCATCGACGGCAATAGATGTCCGATTGCTTTGGACTGGTTCATTCATTTGCCCCCTCCCAGTAACAAAAGGATTGGACGTCTATCGCCGTCTATGACGGTGAGTGAGTTGGTTAAAGTCATCCCCCGACTCAAAAATAATGTCACAGAGAAGCGGGGAAAGCCATTATGGAGCCAGTGAGAGGCATCAGCGTCTGTTGCAGCCTTGATGGAAGCTGCCAACACTAACCTTGGCAAAGCCTCATAAATCACCATCCCCCCTTCTTCTCCCATATGTGATGGGAATCCCGCCGACCTTTAGGCCTCTCTCCCGAAGTCACGTTCGGCCACGGCGCCTTTGTAGTCGCTCGCCTGCACGCTGAGGACACAACGCTATTGAGTCGTGTAGTGTGGACTGCTTAAAATAGCTGCAATGGAGCGTCAGATCTATTTTTGTCTTGGTTTTTTTATCTATTATTAATGGACATTTGTTGCCGGGTAAGCTTGCAGTTCATCCGCTCCTCCCAGTCATAATGAATTGGACGTATAATGCCGTCAGTGGCTGCAAGATTTGTAGCCAATTCTCCCAGTTTAAATGAGTTGGATGTCTATTGTTGTCAATGGTATACTATATGTTCATTTTTAATTTTGGGTCACTTCTTTGTTAATTTTACGGTTGCAAGGTGACATATACTGTTTATTTTTGGTCACTTCCTCTTGATTGTAAGCCATTCCTGGGATGCAATTTCCGAGTCACTTCCTGATTATTGATCACATCGTTTATCGATTTCAGGGCATTTCCCGGTCACTTCCGATTGATTCCAGGTCGCCTTGTGTTGGCCACTTTCTGATAAATTTAAGGCATTCTCGGGCCACTTCCTGTTAATTTTGGGGCAATTCATGGAAGTTTTTTTTTTGTGTGTGTGTGTGAAAAATAATGACCACCAATGGAGATAGTTTTGCAGGTTGAAGTTAAAAAACAATACGGGTGAATGGACGCGTTTTTGTGGGAGTTGAATGAAATACGACACAAAAATTTATGGGGAATTTTTTGTCAAATTTGGGAGGTATTGTGAAATTTCAAATTTTCAAAATGCTACTAGTCCTTCAGTTTTTGCTTGAGTCACATAATTCTCATATAAAAATTTTCAAAAATGTTACCAGCCAGTTTTTGATAAAAGTGTACAGTTCACTAAACGTCCTCATATATTTTCACTGCTCCCATTTATTTCAATTGGTACACTCACTTCTAACAAAAAACGTTTATTCACACTACTGATTTTCAACTCGGACCTGCAAAAAACTTCTACTGGTGGTCATTATTTTTGACAAAAAAAAAAACATTTGAATTGACTCAAAATTAACAGGGAGTGACCCTAAATGTACAGGAAGTAACTTGGGAATGCCCCCAAAATGATCACAAAATGCCCTAAAATAGCAGAAAGTGACCCATAAGAGCCCCAAAACCAGCACGAATCGATCCAAAATCAACAAGAAGGGATTCGTCAGTACTCTAAAATTCATGTTTATCTTTCAGTGCCATTGGCAGTGCTAGACGTCCTTAGGAGGGACAAATGAACAAACGTTAAAGCACCATCGAAGGGGTCGAATTGTGTAACAAGGAAGTAATGTGAAAATTGCCCAAAATTAATAGAAAGTGACCTGAAATCTAAAGAAAGTGCCCCAGTATTTTTCCACATTTTGCATTTACTCTATGTTAGTAATAATTTTATTGGTACAAGTATGAGTATTAAATTAACATATTCTAATTGTGGGGAGTCTAAGATTATATTCAAGATCCTTATAATTTTCTAATATGATTTATATTTAATAAGATATAGTTCATTACTTATAACTCTAATAAAAAGGCATACACTTTTAAAAAGCACTTCAATGTATAATATTTTACATATTGAATTAAGGTAGCAAAAACATTCTCATATTTACATCTTTACATTATGTAGTCTGTGCTTTTTAACATTTAATTTCTCTTACGCAGTGTTCTATTTTTGTCCTCCTTATTTGTCATGTTTTAAATAATTCATTTTGCACACTTAAACACCCATTCTGAAGTTAAAAACAGTTACAGCAAAACATTACTGGTGGTTTTAAGTGGAAAGCTATAGCATTTTAACCAATACAGAACAAACTTTTTACCATCAGTTCCTATACATGACAGTTGTGAGGCTCTATAGCTGTAATTAATTGCGTCATATACTGTAAATCTCAACCTGAAATTAGCTAATCTTACTATCATTTGCCTATTTTATTCACCTTTCATTCCACGTTCCTCCAAAAAATCCTCTTCCTGCAGTCGAACCTTGTCATTTTTTTAACCCTATCATCATCACCATCACGAGTGTGGTGGAAGAAGAAGAGGAGGGAGGAGGAGGGGGTGCGAGGACACACCCGCCCGCGCACCGTCGCCTTCGGCCGGTGCACACGGCGAGGATGCAGCAGAAGCAGCAGCAGCGGCAGTCACCATGAGGTGATCATCACCACTCCCGCATTGGAGAGGCGCTATTAAGATGATTATCACTCATCATTTTATAGATTGAATGCATTTTTCTTCCAAGACATGAGAGTTGGTTGTCTCCAAACTGCAGCAGCAGAAACCCCTAAGATGTCTGCAGGTATGTACATCATACATTAATATTGACATGATTTCCATGTATTTTTCAGTGAATGCATGCCTGCTTTAAAAAAAACAACAACACTGTGACACAGTCCTCCCACTCATCACCCTTGCAGTGAAGAGAATACATTTTTCTTCCCTTGGCTGCTGTTTCCTTCTGCTCTTCAATTATTCACGTGTGTTTTTGAATATTTCAAACACAGCAGCTCAGCGTGTTCTCGATCACCCTCCCTTTAAAAAAGTGATTTATGTTCTGTTTGTTCGGCACCAACCTGAATTAGAAGCAGCCGGTACCTTTTGCATGAGCGCGTGTGCGCGCGTGTGTTGGACTGCAGTGATGTTGTCAGCAGGATGCTGCATGGCACCGGTCGCATTGTCGTGTTCACGCATGGCTTGACGGTGAGGAGAAGGAAAAATAAAACGGTAACCGGTAGGTTTTAGTTAAAAATGGCACAATGCGGCAGATAGGGCGTCCTAATTTACGAGCTGCTGCACCGACTGTGCCTGCATTGAGGTAATTGACATGCAAGGCGCGCAACCTGCTAGTGTATAATTTGCATTGGAGCAAGTTTGAGGCGATTCTTTTATGAGGGTACAAGTTGAGGAAGTATCAAGTGTTGCTTGTCTCAAGTTTACCTGACCTACTTATGCGACTGTTCTACATGCAGTCCCGCCCTGAGAGACGTCCCGGCCGATTCTCCGCACCCTAACGCGATACGGCACAGACAGCCCCAGATTGGTCGACATTTCCTGACACAATGACGGTCGCCACGGGCGATCCGTCCGACGAGGCGGCGGCGCACCCGGGACACCCGCTGGACTACGACCCGGAGGCGGACCACGAGTGCTGCGAGAGGGTGGTCATCAACATCTCCGGGCTGCGCTTCGAGACCCAACTAAAGACCCTCTCGCAGTTCCCTGAGACACTACTTGGAGACCCCAAAAAGAGGATGCGCTACTTTGACCCACTGCGGAACGAGTACTTTTTCGATAGGAACAGACCAAGCTTCGACGCCATTTTGTACTACTACCAGTCAGGTGGGCGATTGAGAAGACCGGTGAATGTCACGCTGGACATCTTTTCCGAGGAAATCCGCTTCTACGAGCTAGGAGACGAGGCCATCGAGATTTTCCGCGAGGATGAGGGCTTCATCAAGGAGGAGGAGCGCCCTCTCCCCGACAACGAGTTTCAGAGACAAGTCTGGCTTCTCTTTGAGTACCCGGAGAGTTCGGGTCCGGCCCGGATTATCGCTATCATCTCCGTCATGGTCATCCTCATCTCCATCGTCAGTTTCTGCCTGGAGACCCTCCCCATCTTCCGCAACGAGGAAGACGGCATGCACAAGTCACACTCTGAGATCTTTTCCCCAGAGACCAACACCACGGTCATCAGGTACACCTCCACCTACTTCACCGACCCCTTCTTCATACTGGAGACTCTCTGCATCATCTGGTTCTCCTTCGAGTTCCTAGTGCGCTTCTTCGCCTGCCCTAGCAAAGCGGGCTTTTTCGGTAACCTCATGAACATCATCGACATCGTGGCCATCATCCCGTATTTCATCACGCTCGGCACCGAGCTGGCAGACAGCCCTGACGACGGTCAAGCCGGACAGCAGGCCATGTCTTTAGCCATCCTCAGGGTGATCCGACTGGTGCGAGTGTTCCGAATTTTCAAGCTCTCGCGTCACTCCAAGGGGCTCCAGATCCTGGGCCAGACCCTCAAGGCTAGCATGAGAGAGCTAGGACTGCTCATCTTCTTCCTCTTCATCGGGGTCATTCTCTTCTCTAGCGCCGTCTACTTCGCCGAAGCCGACGAACGACAGTCCCAGTTCGAGAGCATACCTGACGCCTTCTGGTGGGCTGTGGTGTCCATGACCACGGTGGGCTATGGTGACATGGTCCCGACTACCATCGGAGGAAAAATCGTGGGCTCCTTGTGCGCCATTGCCGGCGTCTTGACCATCGCCTTGCCGGTGCCCGTCATCGTGTCCAACTTCAACTACTTCTACCACCGTGAGACGGAAGGAGAAGAGCAGGCGCAGTACCTCCAGGTCAACGCGCCCAAGAGCGAGTCGGGCGAGGAACTGAAGAAGAGTCGCAGCGGATCCACCATCAGCAAGTCGGACTACATGGAGATCCAGGAGGCGGTCAACAACAGCAACGAGGACTTCCGCCGGGAAAACCTCAAGACTGCCAACTGCACGCTGGCTAACACAAACTACGTCAACATCACCAAGATGCTCACAGACGTTTAGTCTCACCGCTGGGAAAAACAATACAAAGGCAATAGAATTCAAGAGCGAGATGCTCTTCACGCCACGCTTCACACCTGCCCTTAAAACTATCAAACAGGTCCAAATTTGCATGGAGATTCCTGACTGGGAAACTCAAATCTCACACCAATATAAATTAAGCAATGAAAAAAAAGCTTTTTAAAAGATGAAACAACACATTGAAGTCACTTAATCCCTTACTTCCCAGGGTGCACTGCTCTGCTTTAGCCGCAAAATATATGTAGAAGAAAAAACATATCCATTCCCAGGGCTTTGTTTCACTGTTGGTTTTCGCACGGATGATTGACAGCCATGGGCACCACATAGAGTACCCCAGTGGCGGGACACCTTAGTAGTCAGTATCTGATGAGTGACTGAGAACGGCCTCGACGCCTCGCTGCTTTGCTCTTGCGCAACGTGTTGCTACGTTGCAAACTCTCTTCAAGACGCCATTCACCCGAACTGGTCTTATACCACAGAGCTTTGAGGACAACTTGAATGTTTCGTCTCGTCTTCGGTTTTTGTTTGGTTGTTTTTTTTACACGCAAAACCGATTCACATAGCCTGAAATTGCATAGTCTTTATTAGTTTAGAGGGTTCTTAGTTTATAGCAGTCCTGACAGTCCATCAGAATTTACGAGAGATTACATGGTCACGCAGTTACCGCTTTAATTACTGGGTTTTATTTGATTCTTTTACACTGATGGTCTAAAAGTGTTCCAGTCACACAAGTACTTACTGGAAATCAGTGGCAGACCATGCATTATTGTAATCAACGATAATATACAAAATCACTTTAACTGCACACAAATGCACCACATGCTTTATCTGGACCAGTTGATGATGGATATCAACGGTATCTAATAACTTTAAAAAAAAAAAACAAAAAAAAAACAACAACAACAAAAACATCATCTTCACTTGATGCTGAATATCAAATGCGTTAAATAGGGTTGGGCAATGTTTACATTTGTTAAGCGCAATTAATAGTATTTATACTTGCGATTAATAGCGATTAATCAACCCAGAAAAGCGGGCTTCTTCGGCAACCTCTTGAACATTATCGACATTGTGGGCCGTGCAATGATTACATATTTAAAGCGCAATTAATAGCATTTGGTGCTTCAGATTAATTGAGATTAATCACATTGTTATACACAAGGTATGGTATTAGACTTTTATTTTAAATTTAAAATCTGATTGGTTAAAAAAATTAATTTTGACTTAGCAACTGCGTTAATATACTAGTAGGTTATTACCGACGTCTGTACAAACTCAGCTTTCATTCCACGGTAGTTGCAGAATAGGTCCTTTGTGATGTTGCCCCATATGGATAAACATGCTAATTATGCTAAGCCAATTTGTACATCAATGGGCTGTAAACTGTGACACTAGAGCAGGGGTGTCCAAACTTTTTATCCCTGATCTGACCATGTCATTTTCAGAGGAGCCGAGAAAGATAAAAAAGATCGGGTTTTAAAAAATGCAGGTTTTTTTTTTTTTTTTTTTGTTAACATTAACACATTGACTGTCATTGATAGACGTCTAATCCATTTTGACTCGGAGGGCTACCAGCACAAGATCACTCAATGCAAAGCCTTCCCGGATGAAATGGATTTGATGTCTCTAACTGTCTGTTAAGAGCTGAAAGTAACAAAATAATCCAGCGGTGAAAGGATATTGCAATATATTGTATGTATATTTGAAGTTACACTACTAAAACAAACTTTTCAGAAGAAAGAGAAAATGTCTAGTGACAGCAAAAAAAAAAAAAACATTAAGACAATCACACCCAAGATAGCTCAATTTATCACATTCTATTATCATTTTATATAAGTTTATGACTGAAATTTTCAACAGTTTTCTACATTGATTCCAACATGTCAGGTTTCTGAGCGAATGGAAAGGCATTGTTTAAGCGACTAACTCCATATAGTGTTAAAAATTAGATGTGCAAAAGATTCTCGGCCTAATTTTATTTCCTGGTGTGGGCCATATATAATGATATTTTATATAATATATGATATCCTGCTTACATAATATGCTGGAAGCGACAAAAAAAACCCACTAAAAACAAGTTTGGACACCCCTGTTCTAAAGCCACATGTGGCTCTTTTCATACTTTTGCCGTAAATTAAATTACATTTTGACCATTTTGACTACGATGAATTGGCATTGATCATTTGAGGGCGTGCAGGAAAGAGTAGGGTAAGGCAGGGTAAGAGTGCAAATTCATCACCGTCAATGAGTTAGAATTAGCTTGAAATATTTTCTTTAAGATTCCTAAATGCCAAAAACACAAACGTTCCCAAACCTTAGAAGCCTTCGCCAGGTTGCCGTAAAAAGCGCGTTGCCGTCGTGGATTTTACTAACCGTTGCAAAGGCCATTAAGCAGAATGGTTGTAGTCTAGTCTTGCATGACATGCAGTTCATCTCTAGAAGCATGACTTGAAGCTTCGAGAAAAAAAAGATGTATTTATATATCGTATATAGGCATTAAAATATATAGACAACGCATATACAGTAGACTTTCACCAGACACTTGTGATGCAGATTGTTGCCATAATGAACCGTTTCAAATTGAGTGCCAAAGTCCGTCCATCCATCTACGACGGTGGTGTGAATCAGCAGCACTGTAGCATACCTTGACCCCGAACTACAGGTTTGACATTTGGGGGTCCAACGAATGTGAACAGACAGGAGAGACATTTGTCCGTGTGTAGCATGCGGCGTTTTCAATGAACTCTCCCGCCCGCATCTATTTTTAGGCGCAGCACGTGTCACGCCACCGCTGCCGATGCGCCGACCGCCCACGTCCGCTGCTCTCATGCAACACCCCGAAACATACAGAAAAGTCAGAAGAAATAAGACAGAGAAGTGGAAAGAAATTTTGAAGTGAGCCCACTTTGATTCGTGGTGGCTCAAATATACATTTTTTCGCTTATGTATCTTCTTTTTTTTTAACCAATCAAAAAGCACTAGAACTCTGATTATTTGTGATGAAAATGTTCTCGTTGGGAATTTAGTAGGGATGTTTGAGGTATGAGCTCCCTCATATATGGAAGTAAATTGAGTTATGAGTTGAACTGAAGAAAAACAAAACTCAATCATTTTTTAAACTTTTTTTTTTTTTTTTTTAACATTGGATGGACCAAACAGGAAAAGCACATTTGCATACAATGATTTTATATGTCCCCATTCATAATTCCACAGTTGTTGAATTATTCCTAAATAATTCATTAAACTGGGGAACACTGTATTTGTTGAGTTGATAGCTGTTTTTAATTAATCGTTGGGTGCGAAATGGAAAACGTCGTTTTCCTCTGTCACGTCAACCATTGGAACTATATGATCCAGTTTTGTTAAAGATAAGAAAAATTCTGTACTAAACTCTTTCAGGGACAATGGAAAAGTTATCATTAGCTTAACTCATTCACTGCCTGGTCTCAGAGTATGTGTTGTGGAATTTAGTAAAACAAGGGAAATTGATATTGAAAGTACCAATTAACAGCAATAGAAGTCCAATCCATTTGAACTGGGAGGGGCTGGAAGTGTTCGGTCGCTTGCTTCCAACCGCTCCCAGTTCAAATGGAATGGATGCTATTGCCATCAATGGCAGCAAAAGAGTTAAGTTATGTGAGGTCATATAATACAGTGGTACTTCTACATACGAAGTTAATTCATTCCAGGACCTTATTTGTCAAATAGTCGTATGTTGAGCAGGGTTTTCCCATGAGAATACATTATAATTCCATTAATTCGTTCCACAGCCCAAAAATCTACACTAAGTCTTTAATAAATGCTGCTGGTTCTACTGCAAATAGCAATTACGCACAGCAAAACAAATGAATTATGACTAAAAATTGGAATAATAATATAATAATAGTACTACTACTAATGATAATAATAATAATAATACCTGTAATAATGTAACTAAACCTGTTCGAATGTGACAGATATGTTTTGCGTGGTGTACCTGAACGCACCGCGTGGTTGACAGAGTGAGAGAGGGGATTTTTACTTTGACTTTGTTCAGCTGCGGCAGACAGTAGGAATGTTGCGTTGCACAAGTTCTGAAATAAATGGTTAAAAACCTGACAAAGCTGGCAATTATTTGGCGATGTTACCACAATAATAAATGTCACCTTAACTCATGAAGACTGGCGAACGGAGGTCGGAGGAGGACCGTCGAGATCGTAGGCATTCTATGGCCGTACTGTCACGCCAGTTCACCGACGCGCCCACCACGCTCATATTATTCTATCATTTCTATCTTCATTTCAATGGTAAACCTCATCTTGTTCCTTTTTTTCACCACCCGCACTAACATTGTTGGAACCCCTGTTGATTTCTCTCAAAAGAAAATCAGCGTCCGTCGTGCGGGAAAACAAATAAACTGTTGCACTGTCATATATCATCGTATTTCGAGCGTGTCGTCGGATGTAGAAACAAATGGCGAGTCAAATTTTACGTCGACTGTCAAAAAGATCGTGTGTCGAAGCGATCGTATGTCGAGGTACCACTGTATACAGTACACAAAATTTTTTTTATTAAATTCCCACCACAAAATACACACAAGCTACACTTTTTGCATATTTTATTAATATTTTTTCCTCTATTTTTCGGTTTATTATGGTTTGTTTTAACTCATTTTTTAAAGTTTATTTTTTTCAATTAATTAGATTTTTTTTTTTTTTTTAGAATTATTTATATTTTGTATTGTTCATGACTTATTTTTAAAATTGATTTTTTTTTTTTTTTAATAAATATATTTTTGATTTATTACTATTTAACATTTAGGCATTTTAAAAATCAGAATTCCTGCATAACTGCTGTGTTTTTCCAAATTTTGTGCAAGACAAAATAAATAGGTAAGATATGGGGGGGTGGGACTTGACTTGCTAGAAATTACTGCAATTTTGTAAGCAGCATGATCATTTTAGCTTTAACCAGCATTAAAAATTCAACTCAACGAATTTATTTTTGATGCCCAGTTTGATGGAAAAAAAAAAAACAAAAAATGTCACTTTTCTACTAAATCCAGTCACTTTTTGTAAAAGATCCTACTAAATTCTCATGAGAACAGGAATGGGAGTCACAGCTGCGTTGATGCATCATTTATATGTACTGTAACTTTTAAAACAACAACAAAAATCATTTTTGTCTATGCATGTGGAATCCCCCCCATCCACTTCGTTACACCCGCAGTAGCAGAAACGCACAATGTTGACCTTTCTGTTGGAAGCACACCCTGAGTGGATTTGACTCTTTGCATATTTTCCACCTAATTATCAATTATTTCTCTTATATTTCCATTTAAAATGGACTTTGGAGGAAAGCTGGGAAATCTATGCATCGTTTTTCATACGGCACAAACCAATGCTTTCATCAGAAACGACTCCTACCCGAGAAAGTTGCAATATGTGCGGGATATCGCTCTGAACATTTGAAATAGTCGGTCATTTGTTTGACCTGCATGAAAACACACACGTGGATCAAGGTGACCAATATGCAATATGTATGCATGTGTGTGCTCAAGAAAGAGTGACTGTGACTTTCACGTGATATGTACAGTGTTCACCCCTTGTACATAAAAGCAAAGACAGCATCGGCAGGTGGCAAACGGACTCCACAAGTAGTTTGATCTGCACTTTACAAGACAACATGGACAATCTATGGACCTGAGAACAACATTTAGTCCTGATTGATAACGCTGACAAGGAGATATCAATAACAAAGCCAATAATAATAATAATAACTCAAGTGTTTTGTGTTCTTCTCTGCATTTTCAACAACTTGCTTTTCCCCTCCTAGGCTAATTTGAGCCCAAATCGATGAAAGGGCTCTTTGCTGCTATTCTGGGTGCGTTTCTTGGTCTTTGTAGCTGCAGGGAGGCGAGCAGGACACGCTGAAAACGCCTCCCGGTGTCTTCAGCAGCGAGCGTATGGTGCATGCGTTCCCTGCAGCTTGAAAATGAAAGCGGTCTGTGCTATTTTTAGCATTCTGGTTGGAGAAGAAGAGAAGAAGAAGAGGAGGTGGTGAGAAAGGAGACATTAAAGAAGTTAAGTTCTAATGTTGATGCAGTGTGAACATATTGACCAATACCAGCTGTGTTGCAGTAAATTGGATTCAAGTCAGCTGCCTTTTTAGGATTGAAATGGACTATATTCAACAAAGTGCCCAGACACAGGGGCGGGAAAGATGCAAATTCATGACCAAGTTTGGCACTATGCTGTAAAATAACACTTACTAAAATGACCAAAAAAAAAAAAAAGAAAAAAGTTTTTAGTAGGGCTGTCAAAATTATCGCGTTAACGGGCGGTAATTAATTTTTTAAATTAATCACGTTAAAATATTTGACGCAATTAACGCACATGCCCCGCTCAAACAGATTAAAATGACAGCAGTGTCATGATCACTTGTTACTTGTGTTTTTTGTCTCCCCCTGCTGGCGCTTTGGTGCGACTGATTTTATGGACCATGAGCATTGTGTAATTATTGACATCAACAATGGTGAGCTACTAGTTTATTTTTTGATTGAAAATTTTACAAATTTTATGAAAACGAAAACATTAAGAGGGGTTTTAATATAAAATTTCTATAACTTGTACAAACATTTATCTTTTAAGAACTACAACTATCCATGGATCGCTTTAACAGAATGTTAATATTAATGCCATCTTGTTGAGTTATTGTTATAATAAACAAATACAGTACTTATGGACAGTCTGTTGAATGTATATATCCATCTTGTGTCTTATCTTTCCATTCCAACAATAATTACGGAATAATTACAGAAAAATATGGCATATTTTATAGATGGTTTGAATTGCGATTAATTACGATTAATTCATTTTTAAGCTGTGATTAACTCGATTAAAAATTTTAATCGTTTGACAGCCCTAGTTTTTAGTTAATACAATAATGAAAAATTATTGCGTAATTATTATGTAGTCAAAAACAATAATGAAAGCTTTTAGACTTAAAAATAACAAAAATAATAAATCGATAACTGTAGTATAAGCAAATTTCAAGGCTGTTTCATTTTACATAAAATAAAATAAAAACACAGTAGTATATACAGTGGTATGAAAAAGTACCCAAACCCTCTGGAATTTCTCAGATTCCTGCCTAAAATCACCATCAAATGTGACCTGATCTTTGTCAAAGTCACACAGATGAAAAAAAACTGTCTGCTTTAACTAAAACCACCCAAACCTCTATAGGTTTTCATATTTTATTGAGGATAGTATACAAACAATGACAGAAGGGGGAAAAACAAGTAAATGAACCACCGCATTTAATATTTTGTGCCAGTTGAAGTCTTTAGCTGACACTATAGGGTTCTTTTTTACCTCACTGATTATTCCGCGCTGAACTCTTGGCATCATCTTGGGTGGACGGCCACTCCTTGGGCGAGAAGACACAATGCCAAACTCTCTTCATTTGTAGACAACTTCTCTGACTGTCGATTGATGAACATCCAGACTTTCTGAGATGTTTTTTTTTATCCTTTCCCAGCTTTATAAAAATCAACAATCCTTGATCGCAGGTCTTCAGACAGCTGTTTTGACCAAGCCATGATGCACGTCAGACAATGCTTCTCATCAAAACAATTCTTACCAGGTATTGGTTTATAGTGGGCAGGGAAGC
Organism: Corythoichthys intestinalis; assembly: GCF_030265065.1. NCBI lineage: Eukaryota > Metazoa > Chordata > Actinopteri > Syngnathiformes > Syngnathidae > Corythoichthys > Corythoichthys intestinalis. The sequence goes on along the minus strand of NC_080403.1, from coordinate 17,139,605 downwards.
TTTAAACCACTCATTAGTGATTGGAAACACACTTGACTTAAATTGTTTGGTAAAAATTGGTTTCAATTGCTCTTTAAATCTCCTTAGGAGAGGGTACACTTACTTATTTTCCCCCTTCTGCCGTTGTTTGCATGCTATCCTCGTTAAAATATGAAAACCTATAAATGTTTGGGTGGTTTTAGTTAAAGCAGACACTTTATTTTCATCGGTGTGATTTTGACAAAGAACCGATCACATTTGATGGTGATTTTATGCAGAAATGTGACAAATTTCAAAAGGTTCAGATACTTTTTCATACCACTGTATTAATTTAATCTTATTGGGTGGCAGGGTGTAAGAGTGGTTAGCATGTCTGTCTCATAGTTCTGGGATCAAGCATTCAATCCCGGGTGCCGGCATCCCTATGTGGAGTGTGTGTGAGTTCTCCCTGTACCTACATGTTTTTTTCCCCTGATTATTCTGTTTCCCTCCATATTCCAAAAATATGCATGCAGAGGTGGGTAGTAATGTGTTACATTACTTGAGTAACTTTTTGAGAAAATGAACTTCTTAGAGGAGTTTTACCACACCATACTTATTACTTTTAATTGAGTAAATTGGTGAAGAAATACTATATTTACTTCGCTACTTTGGGCAACACTAGTGTCATTTTTATTTCTTACTTTACACATTTTACTTTTTTTATGCCAGAGATGCCCACATCGGCTCTACCAGTTTCATCAATGAGATGTCACAACAATCACATGACTCCATTATACCTCTCAGACGTAAGAATAGTCACATGACCACACACAAGCTTGCAATCGGAATAAATGAACTATTTCACATTCAGCGCTGCTGTCAACATTACAAGAAAGCACGGAATGCAGCCGCTCTTCCAGTTTTTAGACCACGGAATACCGGAGATAAGATAATTTTAATTTCTTGGTAGGAAATATGATTTCTCCATTAGAGGGCACTCATGCTCTTTGGATTGGTGATGTTTCATTTCTGTAGATTTTTCCATTTGGAATTCAATTATTTTTGTGTATTTGTTTGGCCTAATGTGGTCATGTAATAGTTTATAGTGCAATATAATAATGTTAGTTCATAAAGATGATGATGTTGTGCCAAGAAAATAATATACCATTGTTTATTTTATTTGATTTTTTTAAGTAAGCAATTGTGTGTAAATTAAAATAAATGTAAGCAATTACTGTATTCATTACTTGAGTATTCTTTTCACCGTATACTTTTTTTTACATGTATGTGAGCAAATTTTTTGGGATGACTACTTTTACTTTTACTTGAGTAATATTATTTTGAAGTAACGCTACTCTTACTTGAGTACAATTTTTGGCTACTTTACCCATGTCTGCATGCCTGGTAGGGTAATTGTACACTCTAAATTCGCCATCAGTGTGATTGTGAATGTGATTGGTTGTTTGTCCATTTGTGTGCCATGATTGCCTGGCAACTAGTTCAGGGTGTAACACACCTCCTGCCCGTAGTTTTCTGAGACAGGCTCCAGCACCCCAGTGACCTTTGTGAGGATAAGCGGTACAGATGATGGATGGATAATATTATTGGATTTATTAATATTCATTTTCATTGAAACTACTAAAGTGTAATTTTCGCAAACAAATTTATTTCATAAAAATCTGCCTGATCAAAGAAAACAATGAAATGAATAAGCATATGTCGCAATATATCTCAGGGATGAAACATTATATATATTTATGTTTCACATAATTTGAAGTACTGTATTATACTGTATAAAAACGTAGAATATCCATGACTTTTAAAATACAATAAAATAAACACTTTTCAAACAAACTTTTCAGAAAAACAAAAAAACTGAAGTCTTTTATTTGGTTTGTATATTTACTAGTAATTTTAATAAACATTAAGTAAATAACAGGCAGTCATTTTATTATATATTTAATACTGAATTTATTTTTGTTTGTACATATTGAAGCTGACAAAAGTGTTCTGTTGGAAAAGTCTAATTTAAAAAAAATCACCTAATAAAACTAAATATTTTATGACTCCAACACATTTCAATCACATAACTGTTACATATTTTTAAGAAACATATGTATTGATTAGAATACAATTTATTGTATTGTTTTCATTAATTATTGTCATGATTTATTGACAATGTTTTTAAGTATTTTTAATTGAAATACTTTTAAGTCCCTGGGCGTTCTCCTGCCTCCGCCTTCCCCTCTCTTCTCTGGCTGGGCGTCCGCCCTGCGCTCCGTCGCGGGTCGCTGGCTGGGCGCCGGTGTATCAGCGGGGTTTCGCCTGCACCGGCGGGGGACCCTGCCTTGCCTGGGGCTTGGTGGGCCGCTGGGGGTCCCGTGGCGTGCCGTGCCGGTTGGGGGGCTGTGGCTGTGGCTCGTGGTCCGGGTGGGCGGGCGGGGGTGGGTGTAGGCGTGGGGTTGGTGATGCGTCCCCTCCTGCCATCCCTGAAGGCCGGTTGATGGGCGCGCGGGTGGCCCGGGGGACCACCCTGGGTCCCGGGGGGGGGTGACGGTGGCTCCTTTGCTGGGCGGTTGGAGGAGGGATGGGCTGCGCATGGATCCCCCCGCCCCCCCGCCCGCCCTCCCTCCCCGGGCTGGCTGGGTGTGGGCCGTGGCCCTGGGTTGGTGCCCGCGCGGTCTCTCCGCCCGTCTGCGTGGCTGTCGCGCGCCCGGTGGGGCTTGCGTGCTGCTGGATGTGGTAGGGCATGCTCGGGTTGGGGGTTCCGGTGCCGGGATTGGCGATGCGGCGGCGTAGGGTTGGTCGCCAACGGGCTTTCACTCATAAGAGATTCACACGATTACTGGGTTCTAGATCACAGAACTGATTTGTGTACACTCTACCCCTTTCCATAACTTAGTTTATAGTCTTATAGACACCCCCACCCCCATTCTCCTCTTTCACTGGCCAATAGGCCCCCACATGGTGTAAACCGGAAATACATCTCGCTGACGATAGCACCAGCATATTAGTAACTAGTTTAGATGTTCAATGTATTTCTTGTTGTTGTTTGTGTATGTGTTTCTTTTCTTTCTTCTCTTGTATTTCTTTTCTTCTGTCCCCCCATAATCCCTTCCTGTTCGCTGCTTTGTCATAATAAAAAGGTATTTTGAATGATCACAATGGGAGTATGTCAGACTCTCAATGTGAAACATTAAAACTGTTCAGAATCCGGGCACTTAGACTTCCATTCTCTGTGTCAAACAGCTGAACAGGACAGGTTTTAAAAAAAAAAAAAAAAAAAAAAAAAAAAAAAAAATGAAATACTTTTAAAAAAAAAACAAAAAAAACATGTACTACGATATAAAGTGTTTTAATTGTAAAATCTATATTTAAAGAAATGTAACTGCATAATCTGTGGGGGCAAAAATGTGGGATTAAATTTTGTTTCCTCCTGAGAGAAATGATATTCTTATTCTACTAATAGTCATTCAATTATTCAATTGTAATGTTGTTATATGATTAACAAAAAAATTTTAATATATATTTATCAGGTAATCCTTTTTTTTTTTTTTGAGATAAAATACAAAGAGAGGCAAAAGGCAGTTATGAGTGTGCAGTGGAACACATCAGCGCTCTCTAGGGGTGAAAATTGAAACTTTTCTACCTGATAAAAACTGATAAGGTTTTGGGAAGGGATGTTCAATCAGACGTCTTGAATGCCATCATGTATGGGGAAAAAAATCTGAAATGAATTAGTGCACTATGCATATATTTACCGTTACACTTTTTCTGTAAGAAAATGCAAATGTCAATTTTTGCCCTTAAAAGGATTAACATGAAAACAAGCTGCATTTCTCTAATCTCACTCTGCAATTCCCTGAAACAAGAGTTCACACGGGGGATGAATACACCGCCACGTCCCCTCCGAGGGTGACATGCGGGGCAAGTTGAGGTCAGCCCCGCGGTGCGCCCGAAATCCTCTTTGACGCCGAACGGGGGAGGGAAGAAAACACAACTGTTATCAGGTGCGGCTAAGCATGTCGGTGTGGTCGTGTTGGCCTTGTGAATTGTCCTGTGTCATCTCAGGCGACAGCGTGTGACAACCAAATAAAGACAGGAGGGTCCAAGTAATTTGTGCACTTCATTTTTGCAACCAATGAGAAAACGGGGAAAGCCTGCAGTGAAGTTTTGATGTGGAGACTTTGGTAAGTCTTTATTACATAATAACTTCCAGGTCAAGTGGTTTGGCAAAGTAGCCGCCCAGCAGAAAACCCCACCCTAACTAAGGGGGCTCTTAACCCAGTAAAGCCTAAGGGGCAGTTTACATGCTGACGCTGCGACACCAAGACACGACAATTATGTTGCGGAATGGCCTCACCTTTATATGGTGATAGCGAAAACGGGAGGCAAAGACGCAAACCTTTGATTCCAGGCTCCAAACTTGAAGGATTCGATTGTGGGGCTTGCTCCGCAACCATTTAGTAAATGGAAAGCTCTCGCGTCGATGACTTCAGCACTCACTTTGGGCGTGCGTAGCATTGCTACTAAACATTAAAAACAGCAAACATGGCGGAACGTTGCCTTTAATTTACTGTTTTTATAATATTTTTTATTTAAATAAGTTTAATGTTTGCATTTTTGTGCCTTTTGGAGCAGAAGAAAAATGCTATTCCTTGGAGTGGGCGGGTATGTTGTCTTCCGGGCTGAGGAGGTTGTTGGTGTCAAGGAAGTGCATGATTGGCTGTCGCTTTGTAAATCTGCACTGCCCCCTGGGGCCTGGCATGAATACTACATCGTTTTATCGCAGAACTGCGACATCGTTCGAATGGAGATGGAACAATATAAATGCACACATAAAATTTGTTGTATTCTCGGAGCGTCATCATGTAAACAGCTACTAAACAATTAAACCCCATGATGCCTATCGTTGCGAAATAGTAACATTCCAGATAAAATGACCCTTAATCCTTTTTTTCACATGCAATTTCTTTGAAGTTGGAACCTTTATTGTACATGGGGGTGGGGGGTGGGGGTTTAATTTTAACCCTTTCTAGGGACAGTGGTCACTACAGTGGACAGCTATTCAAAAGTACGACCTTTAATTATTATTATAATATTTTCTAATTAGTAATCATTGTTGTATTCTTCATCAATCATTGTTGTATTTATTCTATATATATATTTTTTTAAATTAATTTTCAAATGAATACAATGGTAGTTAAGGAAAACTACATTAATTCTATTAATATTATAGGTTTTCTCAATTGCTTTGGTACGTTTCTCAGATCAGAATTGAAATTCTCAAAAGTACTTGTTCAATCTTCACAACATGTCGCAAAAGTAGCAAATCAACATGGATTACCTGCAAAAAAACAGTTTTTGTGCAAAATACTTCGTCTATCGCTCAAAATTAAATTTATGTGTTAATGAACATGTCAGTGCTGTCAGAATGACAAAAAACTGTAACTAGAAAATGCAATTTCTGGAAAAATTGCAATGGTAGCTTTCAGGTAAACCCCTGCTGATTTCAGGTCAGTTACTGATGATTTGGAGACATTTTTGGATACAGATGCACAGTACATGGCAGTCAATGGCAAGGACATACATGGCTGTAAATGGCACATATGTACATTGGTGTCATTAGTATGGATGTACATGGCTGTCAATAGAATCCAAGTACTTTGGCATATAAAAGAATCGACATACATGGCCGTCATTGGCAAAGACGTACATGGCTGTCAATGGCATAGGCGTGTATGGCTGTCAATGGCATCAATTTACTAGGTTGAATGTTAATGGTTGAATGTTAATGGGCTGAAATGGTAAATTTTTGGTCAAAAATCACAACCAACCATGTTTTCCTGTCATTGAAAATGAAGTGGAAATTCTGGCCATTAGAAACGAATGGGAAAGTTTTAGGCGAAATTTGGGGGAACCGTACGTTTTTGGTAAATTCTGTACACAGATTTTATGCCTCTTATCTTCCTGCAATTTTTGATTTACGATTTATGTGAATTGGCTAAAAATTGTAGGACCAGATTTTGATGAAAAAAAACGTTTTCTTTTTTTTTCCGAAAAACCTGCGCTTTGGCGCGAACGGTAATTTTTTGGGGGGGGTCATTCGAAAGATTCCCTGTGTTGCACGGGAATTCCGGTCATTTCAGTATTTGGACAGTCTCGATGGGCAAACAGTTGGGCTGTGCGGCACGCCAAAGAAACACCATTGAAAAAAAAGGAATAACATAGGCAAGGTTCATAGCGCAAGTTTAATGCACTAATCCGATTTTTTCGTGCTTTTCCGACTCAAGTGAGGCATTAACTTGACGGTCTGAACGGGAAAAGTCGCATATGAGTGGACCATTTAAAATCCGATCTAGGTCACTTTTGTATGTGGTTAAAATCCGATCTGGGCCACATTTTTCCATAATGTGGCTGCGGTCTGAACTGTCAAGTTCCCCAAATCGGAGTTCATGCAGCAATTACGTCAGCAAAGAGCGAGACAAACAAGGCGCTATGGTAGCGGTGCAGCTGTGCATTAGCCCCTAGTTTGAATGCGGCTTTTGGGGAAGGGGCGGGCTTGACAATAGTCATTGAAAAATAAAATGGGTTGAGGATAAGCCTGAGTTTTCTCCCTGCTCCAAATGAGCAATATTTCAAGATTGGTTACACCGCCAGGAATCGGGGCAAAATGTCAATGGACAAAGGAAATCTGAACGGGCACGCCAAAAAAAAAAAAAAAAAAAAAAAACCAGATATGACAAAAAAAATCGGAATTGTGCATTAAGACTTGCGGTATGAACCTAGCCATACAATAAATGGTCGCGTTTGCATTACATGCAAAGCTAACATCAATAAAAACAGAAATACACACTGGTTACGGCCCAGAATAACACTTATTCTTTTTAGATATAGCATTTAACTCATTGCATACCATTGAGAGTGAAAGACATCCAATTCATTTAAACAGGAAAGACTGCCTGTAAATGCTCATGTTTCAGGGCAGTTTGATGGCGACGGACGTCCAATCCAATTTGACTGGGAGCTGGCAGCGATAAAACAATCGCCACCAACCCTCCCACTCAAAATGGATTGTACATCTATCGCCAGAAATGCCATTCAATGACTTACCAGTATGCAAATACATTTTAAAAAACTCATCATTTTTTAACAAATGAAAGAGGAAGGGTTTCAAGGAGGAAGCTGCATTTTAAAATGAGGTTTATGGCTTTCGTCAGCATGACTTTCACGCGCTGAAGCAGTTTGGGGGGTGGGAAAAAAATCCATAAACTTTTCATTTCCCTTATTAATATTTTTACAGGTTTATCCGATTTTATGGACATGTCGTTACAGGGGGTACCAAATGGCTGGCATGTCTGCTTCACAATTCTGGGTTCAAATCTCGCTGTTGTCTTCCTCTGTGGTGTTCCGATGTGATGTTTCTCTCGCATTCAAAGTTTACACACTGTTTTTAATGGTGTGACTCATTGTGTGGGCTTTGAAGCGGCTCTCCTCAGAAAAAGACCCCATATGGAGGTAAAATGACAGGAGGCCATCATGTGTTAATAATAAGAATAATCACACAGCCGCATTAGCGTAGGAATGGCTTTTTGATGAAGAACTGCTATTTTCAGCCTTACTTTGCTTTGTGAAGGCCTTTACAATGGGAATTCAGCCGTGCAAATATTAATTCAGGTCTGGTGTTCAAAAGCTTTACTATCCAATGTATCTAAAATTTTATCTTAAGTTATTATAACATAGTGTGTGGTGTGTTCAGAGACAGAGAAAAATAGAACCTTCACTTCAGGTTTCTTTGTTACGATGGAGTAGTAGGGCCACGCAAAGACAGAAAAAAACTACGACAATGAAGTCGTAATATAAGATCTTTAATCATGTAATTTTAGGAGAAAAAAGTCATACATCTTAACATTACAAGATTAAACTGTAATACCACGTAACTTTACGGAATATCACGTGGAAACTGACGCAACGTTACATGATTTTAAATAATATTTTGAGAAAAAAAATCGTAATTTTATGTAATTATATGTAATACTACAAGATTAAAGTCATAACATCATGAGATTAAAGTTGTCATATTACTCATCCTTTCACAATATGTATGATACAGTGCGGCTAATTTTAGCGAAATTAGCTACTACATAATATTAAGAGAACCGGTTACACAGCCTTTGGCACATCTACATCAAATTACAATCAATATATAGATTTATACTAATGCTTTCTCATAGCTCCCTGCCAAGTTAAAATAACTTCCGTAGTTTTACGTATTTACATCACATGCTACATAACGTAAAAATATGAAACATAAACACTGTAATCTTTTAATATTGACTTTTTTCTCGCAATATTATGTAGAATTATGTTCCATGACGGCTTTTTTCGTGAAGTTACATAGTATCACTACTTTAATCTAGTGATATTACAACGTTTCACTTGATGCTCTTAAAATTGCGATTTTTTTTCTCACAGTATTACAATATACAGTGCCTTGCAAAAGTATTCGGCCCCCTTGAATCTTGCAACCTTTCGCCACATTTCATGCTTCAAACATAAAGATATGAAATTTAATTTTTTTTGTCAAGAATCAACAACAAGTGGGACACAATCGTGAAGTGGAACAACATTTATTGGATAATTTAAACTTTTTTAACAAATAAAAAAACTGAGAAGTGGGGCGTGCAATATTATTCGGCCCCTTTACTTTCAGTGCAGCAAACTCACTCCAGAGGTTCAGTGAGGATCTCTGAATGATCCAATGTTGTCCTAAATGACCGATGATGATAAATAGAATCCACCTCTGTGTAATCAAGTCTCCGTATAAATGCACCTGCTCTGTGATAGTCTCAGGGTTCTGTTTAAAGTGCTGAGAGCATTATGAAAACCAAGGAACACACCAGGCAGGTCCGAGATACTGTTGTGGAGAAGTTTAAAGCCGGATTTGGATACAAAAAGATTTCCCAAGCTTTAAACATCTCAAGGAGCACTGTGCAAGCCATCATATTGAAATGGAAGGAGCATCAGACCACTGCAAATCTACCAAGACCCGGCCGTCCTTCCAAACTTTCTTCTCAAACAAGGAGAAAACTGATCAGAGATGCAGCCAAGAGGCCCATGATCACTCTGGATGAACTGCAGAGATCTACAGCTGAGGTGGGAGAGTCTGTCCATAGGACAACAATCAGTCGTACACTGCACAAATCTGGCCTTTATGGAAGAGTGGCAAGAAGAAAACCATTTCTCAAAGATATCCATAAAAAGTCTCGTTTAAAGTTTGCCACAAGCCACCTGGGAGACACACCAAACATGTGGAAGAAGGTGCTCTGGTCAGATGAAACCAAAATTGAACTTTTTGGCCACAATGCAAAACGATATGTTTGGCGTAAAAGCAACACAGCTCATCACCCTGAACACACCATCCCCACTGTCAAACATGGTGGTGGCAGCATCATGGTTTGGGCCTTCTTTTCTTCAGCAGGGACAGGGAAGATGGTTAAAATTGACGGGAAGATGGATGCAGCCAAATACAGGAATATTCTGGAAGAAAACCTGTTGGTATCTGCACAAGTCCTGAGACTGGGACGGAGATTTATCTTCCAACAGGACAATGATCCAAAACATAAAGCCAAATCTACAATGGAATGGTTAAAAAATAAACGTATCCAGGTGTTAGAATGGCCAAGTCAAAGTCCAGACCTGAATCCAATCGAGAATCTGTGGAAAGAGCTGAAGACTGCTGTTCACAAACACTCTCCATCCAACCTCACTGAGCTCGAGCTGTTTTGCAAGGAAGAATGGGCAAGAATGTCAGTCTCTCGATGTGCAAAACTGATAGAAACATACCCCAAGCGACTTGCAGCTGTAATTGGAGCAAAAGGTGGCGCTACAAAGTATTAACGCAAGGGGGCCGAATAATATTGCACGCCCCACTTTTCAGTTTTTTATTTGTTAAAAAAGTTTAAATTATCCAATACATTTTGTTCCACTTCACGATTGTGTCCCACTTGTTGTTGATTCTTGACAAAACATTAAAATTTTATATCTTTATGTTTGAAGCCTGAAATGTGGCGAAAGGTTGCAAGGTTCAAGGGGGCCGAATACTTTTGCAAGGCACTGTATGACTATTCTTGAAATATTAACATTAATCTCCTAATATTATGACTTTTTCTCCTAGTCCTATTTTTATTATCTTTTCTTTGTACGGCCCTAATACGCCGTCGTACTCTGGGACAGTAATCAGTGTGTGTATTTATGAATAAACTTGAGTGTGTCAGGTGCCAGAACTCTGATTAAGATGATTCTTAAGAGAGATTTACAAGTTGTCTCTTCCACAGTCAGCAGTAATCTCAGAGGGTGTCAGGAGCACTTAATTCACGGCACACGAGCATCAGGTAAAATGTTCCCTACTACAAACTTCATTGATGAAATCATCAGTAAATTAATAATTAAAAATGCCCTCAATGGATGTAGTGAATACAATGCTAATTCTGTTGGAATACAAGGAAGCGACAAGCGGGAGTTGAAGGAGTTGGAACGGGACAGGAAACTACGTTCAATACCGTGATGACGGTAAGTTATCCTTTTTTGGGAGACTGTATTGTGAGGTATTAATTTTTTTTATTGTAGCACTTAAATAGACTAAAAATGATAAGAATAATCTATGTCATACTTTGTAAAAAGTTCCACTAGCTTTTATTCTAAAAAATATATCAAACGATTTGAATATTTTTCTGCAATTTTTAAAATAGACTCAAATGCAATTCAATACAAATCCCCCCCCCCCCTTTTTTTTTTATGTAGTTTATTTCGTGATTTTGTGAATTATTTTAATATTTATTGTATATTAAAAAGAAAAATGATATCATAGGTATTTCTATTTTCTGTGATTAAATTGATGACTTCATATTTAAAGATGTTTTTAATCATTTAATCCCCGGAAATTATTATTTAGATTTAGATATTTTTTGGGGGTCATTGGTTTATGGTATGGTTACATGGTTTTGGTTATTTTTTTCTTTTAGATTTTTTATTTTTTTGCCATTGTATGTTTTTTTTTTTTTTTTTCTCATTATTCTTATTTGATTTTTTTTTTTTTTAATCATCTATTAAATTATTCACCTAAACAAAGTTTTAATTTTAAATAGTTCTAAATTTTGATTCAAATTTGTTAATGGTAGAGAGCTCAGGATTAACAGGAATAGCAAAAAATCCATGCATAATTGATGGTCATTATAGTGCATTAAAAAGAAAAGAAAATTAACGCATTATTTTTAAAACCAGAAATTCTAGCTTGCAAGATTTTTCCAAATGTTTAATGAACAAACTCACCCTAGAAACTTTCACTTGAAATGGAACTCTTTCAATGCCATTGACGGCCATATAGGTCCAATCCATTTTGACTGACAGGGCCGTCAATGGCAGTGAAAGAGTTAATCAGTCATGCCTTCTTAAAAACCCTCTAAAAGACATAGCCACAGATTAACATAACTCTACAATGCATTAGAGCTCAGCAATTGTTCCCTCTCACTTGTCACGGGAGTCCACCGAGATTAGCACTTGTATTTCGATTAGTGACTGCTGGCAAGCGTCCATACATGTCAATTAAGCGTGTACTTTTAGGTGAAGCGGGGAGATATCGTGACGGGCTCGCTGCTTTTAATCTTCTTAGCGGACCACATCTGTGGTCCACACACAAAATCACACATAAGAAAGTGTGACCCTGCAAACAAACAAACATTTTCAACATCAAGTTTTTATAGCTTTTAATCAGCAAAATTATATAAATTATGAATTCATTTCTATAAAACATACAATAACAACAAACAACATATCAACACTGTACGACTTTGCAAACATGAGCATGCCAATGGGAAAATTGCTGAGTGTTACCAGGTAACGTTAGAATGTCAGCAGCAGAGGGAGGAGTTGAGGGTTTGATGGATGAAGTGGTGCGTTGAAGGACAGGCGCAGGTAAGGGACGTGTCTATCACGACTCCCGCGGGACTGCGGCGGAGCTCATCCTTTAGCCGTTTACCGCAGCCTCCCTGACTTTTACACACACATATCACATGCCATCGATTGATAGGCGCCCTCGATGTCAGTGTCGCCACCCCGGACGTCTTTAACGGGAGTGTGACTGACCACCACGTCACAGCTTTGACATGTATCATGATAGTAGTGATACAATATCATTGGTGGGATACTTCAGGGTTATTGTTATGTAGCTGATGACTGCGTTTTTGGTAGGCATTAAACTGAAAAAAATGTGCTTAAAAAGTCAAACGTTGAAGTATCACTATCCGAAATATGGCTGTCCATGTGTATTATAATATTGTTGATATCAATGAGCAGTTTTGGTATAAAAGTTCGCTACGACTACTAATGTTACATTTAAAAAATGCAACCAAATACTAACATCCATCCCTCCATCATTTACTGCTTAGTCCGGCGTCGGGTCGCAGAGGCAGTAGCTTTAGCAGCTTTAACCTATTTTGAGCCAAGGCACACTTCTTTCTTTCGAAAAAAAAAAAATCCCAAGGCACACCCCAACAAAAAATGTAAAAATGAATTTCGATAACCCGTATTAATTGATATAAAGTAATGTATTAAATAGGAACCAAACAAACACAAAGAAAAACACATTTCATACGTAATTATATTTTTACTCAATCAGTGACACTTCGCCGATTGCATTAGAGTAGACCATGGGCGTTGCCAGACATTTTTCACTACGGCATGTGCCCTAGCATTGATCTGCAGCTCCCCATGATAAATAAATTTTAAAAAATAATATTAATAATAATAATAATATGTTTTAAGTCTACATAGCATAATCTACACAATGTGCCAATTTAACATACCGTATTTTTCGGACTACAAGTCGCACCTGAGTATAAGTCGCACCAGCCATAAAATGCCCAACGAAGAGATAAAAAACATATATAAGTCGCACCGGAGTATAAGTCGCATTTTGGGGGGAAATTTACTTCATAAAATCCAACACATAGAACAGATGTCATCTTGAAAGGCAATTTAATACCAAAATACAATAGAGAACAACATGCTGAATTAATGTACAGTGTACAGTGCATGAACAACGAAATGTGAATATACTGTCCTCACCAGGACGCTACGGCTCGGTCCTGGCTATACAGCGAACTCCCAAATGACGATGCTGGACGTCCGTATAATTTGCTGAATCAATTTGGTCCTCGATACCAAACAGGTTCGCATCAACGTAAATAAATGATAATTAGGTGCTCTTACAGCAATGACATAAACGGTTAGTATGCGTTCGCTAGCATTAGCACATTGTTCAAAAACCACACAACTGGCTCTAAGTGTCCGATCACGGGTGGAAAACACAACAACAGCAACAACAGAAAAGATGATACACACAGGCGTTGCCTCTGTAGATATTTTAAAAGCATAAACAATGAACGTAGGTTCGCAGCCGTGTTTCTCTCTCGCTAACTCGCCCACTCACTCACAGCTACATAGCTGTCCGTCTTCTTCTGGCGTGTGAGCGCTCTTCTTCACGTAAACAAGTGCGAGTGCGCCCCCACGTGGGCGTGAGAGTGCCACAAACTAAAAGCGTGCATTTCAATATAAAAAAGTCAATCAATAATACAATTGAACACACATTGCCAAAGGCAGAATGCGAACGTGGCCATAGCTATTAAAATTTATTCTGATAACTATAGCATAAAGAACATGCTAACAAGTTTACCAAACCATCATTGTCACCCCAAAACACCAAAATAACATGTGAAATGATATCATAATGTGTTAATAATTTCACACATACAGTAGGGAGAACAAGTATTTGATACACTGCCGATTTTGCTGGTTTTCCCACTTGCAAGCAATGTAGAGGTCTGAAATTTGTATCATAAGTTCTCTTCAGCTGTGAGGGACGGAATCTAATACAAAAATCCAGAAAATCACATTGTATAATTTTTAAATAATAAATTTGTATTTAACTGCATGAAATAAGTATTTGATACATTACCAACTAGTAAATATTTCGGCTCTTAGTTCTTTTTTAAGAACCCCTCCTGTTCTCCACTCATTACCGGAAGTAACTGCACCTGTTTGAACTTGTTACCTGTATAAAAGACACCTGTTCACATGCTCAAACAAACAAACTCCAACCTCTCCACAATGGCCAAGACCAAAGAGCTGTGTATGGACATCAGGGATAAAATAATAGACCTGCACAAGGCTGGGATGGGCTACAGGAAAATAAGCAAGCAGCTTGGTGAGAAAGTAACAACTGTTGAAGCGATTATTAGAAAATGGAAGAAGTTCAAGTTGACAGTCAATCTGCCTCGTTCTGGGGCTCCATGCAAGATCTCACCTCGTGGGGCATCACTGATCATGAGGAAGGTGAGGGATCAGCCCAGAACGACACGGCAGGACCTGGTCAATGACCTGAAGAGAGCTGGAACCACAGTCTCGAAGAAAACCATCGGAAACACATTACGCCGTCATGGATTAAAATCCTACAGCGCACGCAAGGTCCTGCTGCTGAAGCCAGTGCATGTCCAGACACGTCTGAAGTTTGCCACTGACCATCTGGATGATCCACAGGAGCAATGGGAGAAGGTCATGTGGTCGGATGAGACCAAAATTGAACTTTTTGGTCTAAACTCGTTGTGTTTGGAGGAGAAAGAAGGATGAGTACAACCCCAAGAACACCATCCCAACCGTGAAACATTGAGGATGAAACATCATTTTTTGGGGCTGCTTCTTTGCCAAGGGTACAGGACGACTGCACCGTATTGAGGGGAGGATGGATGGGGCTATGCATCGCCAGATCTTGGCTGACAACCTCCTTCCTTCAGTGAGAGCCCTGAAGATGGGTCGTGGCTGGGTCTTCCAGCATGACAACGACCCAAAGCACACAGCCAAGGCAACTAAAGAGTGGCTCTGTAAGAAGCATCTCAAGGTCCTGGAGTGGCCTAGCCAGTTACCAGATCTGAACACGATAGAAAATCTATTGAGGGAGCTGAAAGTCCGTGTTGCCCGGCAGCAGCCCCTTAACCTGAAGGCTCTGGAGAAGATCTGCATGGAGGAGTGGGCCAAAATCCATGCTGCAGTGTGTGCAAACCTTGTCAAGGACTACAGGAAACGCTTGGTATCTGTAATAGCAAACAAAGGTTTCTGTACCAAATATTGAGTTCGATTTTTGTGATGTATCAAATACTTACTTCATGCAATTAAATGCAAATTTATTATTTATAAATCATACAAGGTGATTTTCTGTTTTTTTGTATTAGATTCCGTCCCTCACAGTTGAAGAGAACTTATGATATAGATTACAGACCTCTATGTTTTGCAAGTGTGAAAACCAGCAAAATCGGCAGTGTATCAAATAATTTTTCTCCCCACTGTAAGTCGCTCCTGAGTATAAGTTGCATCCCCAGCCAAAATATGAAAAAAAAACGCGACTTATAGTCCGAAAAATACGGTAGTCATATTACTTAATTCACTCCATATACACAATCTGCACTTGGCTCCTTAATATGGTAATTTATGCACATAACTTTGGCTGTGATAGGCATATGAGTTGACATTACCAAGAAGCACCTTCGGGAGATATGCTGCGTTCAAATATGTCGGGAGATCTGACTTCCCAAGTTGGAAAGTAACAATGTGGGATAAAAACATGGTTGCTACAAAGACAAGTAGCCTACGGTGTTCTAATGCTCCAACAATACATCACAAGTTGAGTGACTGTTTGGTGCTTTTATAGACACCGTGTAATAGAGATTTTTTTTTTTTCGATTACTCCAACAACATGTGAATCAATATTACGGTGCATGCGCCAATCATACAGTCGCCGGTGAAAATTACATCTTCCCACCTGCTTAACAGGTCAGTGTCTGGTAAACTGCCCATCCTTGTTGTTCGTTTTTGCCTCTGTGGTGATGTTTGTTTGGTGACCTATACCCATGAATTGTGAATTAAAATTAAATGGCTCAACTTTACTCTTTACGTATCAAGCAATTAACTGCGGTAAACTACTCTGGTCGCAAATAGAGGTAGCAGAGTACCTGCCGTCTTTTAACAAACTGGGTATAAATACAATGACAATTATATGCGATTTGAGTGAGAGGCTCTCACTCAAGAGCTTTGTCTAATATTGTGTGAACATGATACGTGGTATTTGAACTGTAGCAATGCTTAAGGCCGAGTTATACTTCCGCGTCAGACCTGCGGCGTCAAGGAAGACCCGAGTTACGACCCTGCGCCGTAGCCTGACGTGCTCCTCTCGAATTGTCTAACCTTCGCGTCGCGTAGACGCGTATGACGTGGTGGAAACGGACTATGATTGGTCCGTTCAGACTGTGTTTCCGGTTCAGCGCGAAATCGCCGTCATTCTCAAACATTAATTTTCTACACGCAAAAATTGACCAAGCCGACGAGAGTATCAACGAAGAGCAAGTACGACAACTTCTACAATGTCTCATCAAGACATTATGATGATTGTCAAATGGCAAGCAATTCGTGGGAGGAGATTGCTGAAAATACGGGGCTGGAGGTCAGCCAGCGATTTAATTTTAAAAATAAAATAAAATAAAATAAATTAAAAAAAAGGAAAAACTACCGAGACAAATACAGTATGTGTGTGTTCGGAATCGAATGGCCACACGAAGCGGTGACCCAGTCGGCCAAAAGCTGCCAGCTTTTTATCACTTTATGTCGTATTTTTGGTTGGTGCACTTCATCTTTTATTGTGTACATATGTTTGCTGTGAGTCTGACTTATTTACGTGTCAAACTTCAAGTATATGAAGAATAAAGCACTGGTTTGGTGTCAAAAGAGTTGTTTTGATGTTTAATTTTCAACAACAGACAGTTCACACACGATACATCATCATTGATCGAGAGTGCCTCGGTGCTTTTAAGATAACGTTAACATCATGGCTTCCAACGCAGTTTGGGAAGTTCAATAGACGCCAGAAATCTGCTATGACTTCCCACTGGCTGGTTGTAGGACACGGCAAACAAATCGGGCTGGAGGGCTTTGCAGATCTCGGACAAAACGCTGGACGCAGTGCTCAACGCCAGTTTGAAGCTAGCCGCTACAGCTAGCTGGTTTGCACCTGAGGCTAGAACTCTCTATGCAGCATCAAAAGTTGGACAGACCGCCTCAAAACCGTCTTCTGCGTCGCCTGCGCATCATGATGAGCTGAAGATCCACATTCAAGCGTTCCATCTTGCATTGTTTTTTTTTTCTCCGTTAAACTAGAGGAAGTCAACAAGTATGCCCCAAAACCGTTCAAACATAACGCCACACCCCTCTAGTGGCTTGGCGGTGAATTACAGAGCAACGCGTCACCTGGCCGGAGAACTATCACATGTCGAATGACGCCGTAGTTGCTGCGCCGTCAACGCAACGCGGGAGTATAACTCAGGCTTTATGTTTTTATTGCTATTTGTTTAAATGACCAAAATGAATAGAATCAAACTGTATGAATTGATTGCCTCTCTTTGGGATATAACCATTTTTACCATTTACCATACCATTTTTTATGGGTGCTCATTGTAATTTGTAGCTGTTTTATGACGATTTTATTTGGTACTGCAGTCCGTGTAATCTGTAACTGTCATATCTGTATGCCTTCTCAGTTGTTTTTTCTTTCCAGCATCTGATTCAGCTGGATGGGCGGGGCCGTGGCCGCACACCTGTGGCGCATTAGGAGCGCTCATTATTTAAGGACTCCTGTCACCGTCTGCGAGTGTCGGACTATTGCATATGCTTGTTCCTGCCTTGCTTACCGCTGTGTGCTCATCGTCATCCTCGGTGCCTTCCGACGTTCTTCGGTCGTGTTCTGGTTTGATCTTATTTACTTTTGTGCTCTTCTGGATTTTGTAGTTAGGATTTTGTACTCTGTTATATTCACGCCATCTTGGGTGCTCTTTTAGTTATACTTGTTATATCCGCGTTTTCTAGCGTGCTCCCTAAGTTGTACTTGTTATATCCGCATTTTCTAGCGTGCTCCCTAAGTTGTACTTGTTATATCCGCGTTTTCTAGCGTGCTCCCTAAGTTGTACTTGTTATATCCGCGTTTTCTAGCGTGCTCCCTAAGTTGTACTTGTTACATTCGCGTTTTCTAGCGTGCTCCCTTTGTTATACTAATTAAACACAAACATTTGCTCTATTGATCTCCTGGTCTGTGTTTTTGGATCCACATTAACGGCTTGCCGTCATAACAGTAACAAGAGGTACAGTATAATTTTTGGACCTTAAAGTTAACGATGATGGACAGGTTTGTAGCTTTGTTCTGGCCAGAGAAGACTCGGTAGCTCTACGATAAAAGGCACAAATGTGTTTATCATCTTTAAGATTGTTACACACTAGCAGTGGCCCAGTCTGAAGTGTGCTGAGGCAACTCATTTATTGTATAGAGGCTGTTCTCGGCCCTGTGAGCGTCAAATTATGAGTGAAATTGAATGCACTCACTCAATGAAGCATTTAATAAAGACAAGCATTTTTCTACGGTATTCTTGTTTAAAAATAATTCACATTACGCACGCAGCGCACATGGGTTTTCTCTGGGTTCATGCGGCATCCCCCAAAAATGTGCATGGTATGCTGAATGAACACTCCAAATTGCCCGTAGGTGTGAGTGTGTATGTAATGGTTGTGTGTACACAGTGCTGGTTAAAAGTTTGGCACCCCTGCAATTCTGTCAGAGAATTCTATATTTCTCCATGAAAATGATTGCAATTACAAATATTTTGGTTGTAATATCCTCATTTATTTTGCTTGCAATGAAAAAACACAAAAGAGAATGAAAAAAAAAATCATTATCATTTTCACAAAACTCCAAAAAGGGGCCGGGCAAAAGTATTGGCACCCTCAGCCTAATACTTGGTAGCATAACCTTTAGACAAAATAACTGCAAACAGCCGCTTCCGGTATCCATGAATGAGTTTTTTACAATGCTCTGGAATTTTAGACCATTCTTCTTTGGCCAACTGCTCCAGGTCTCTGAGATTTGAAGGGTGCCTTCTCCAAACTGCCATTTTCAGATTTCTCCACAGGTGGTCAATTTAGGAGTCTCCAGTCTTTCTCTTAAACCATTTTCTAGTGCTTTTTGAAGTGTGTTTTGGGTCATTGTCCTGCTGGAAGACCCATGACCTCTGAAGGAGACCCAGCTTTCTCACACTGGGCCCTACATTTTGCTGTAAACTTTTTTGGTAATCTTCAGACTTCATAATGCCATGCACACGGTCAAGCAGTCCAGTGCCAGAGGCAGCAAACCTAAAAACATCACGGAACCTCCACCATGTTTGACTGTGGAGACCATGTTCTTTTCTTTGAAGGCCTCGTTTTTTTTCCTGTAAACTCTATGTTGATGCCTTTTCCCTAAAAGCTCTACTTTTGTCTCATCTGACCAGAGAACATTCTTCCAAACCTTTTTTGGCTTCCTCTGGTAAGTTTAACTCCATACTGACTTTTTATGCCTCCGGGTCAGAATTGGGGTCTTCCTGGGTACCCTATCATAGAGTCCCTTTTCATTCAGATGCCGACGGATAGTACGGGTTGACACTGTTGTACCCTCGGACTGCAGAACAGCTTGAACTTGTTTGGAAGTTAGTCGAAGTTCTTTATCCACCATCCGCACAATATTTCGTTGCAATCTCTCATCAATTTTTCTTTTCCGTCCACATCTAGGGTGGTTAACCACAGTGCCATGGACTTTACACTTATTGATGACACTGTTGATGACATGCTTCCTCATAATTTTGCTTCTCAAGCCCAGACAGTTACTTGGTCTTCTTTCTTTTCTCCATGCTCAATGTGCTACACACAAGGACACAGGACAGAGGTTGAGTCAACTTTAATCCATTTTAACTGGCTGCAAGTGTGATTAAGTTATTGCCACCAGCTGTTATGTGCCACAGGTAAGTACCAGTTGCTGTTAATTACACAAATTACAGAAGCATCACATGATTTTTCAAAGGTTGCCAATACTTTTGTCCAGCCCATTTTCTGAGTTTTGTATGAAATGATAATGATCTATTTTTTGTTCCCATTCTCTTTTGTGTTTTTCCATTCCAAGCAAAATTAATGAAGATATTACTACCAAAGTATTTGTAATTACAATCATTTTCATGGAGAAATTAAGAATTATCTGACAGAATTGCAGGGATGCCAATAATTTTGGCCAGTAGTGTATATGTGCGCTGCGACTGGCTGGTAACCATTTCAGTGTAACCCGCCTTCTGTCTGGAATTAGCCGTGGTAGGCTCCAGCACCCCCACGACTCTCGTGAGGGTAGGCGGTTCAGAAGATGAATGAATGAATGAATGAATGAATGAATGAATGAATGAATGAATGAATGAATGATATGGAGAGTGATTAAAAGTATGGCGTTAAAGGTGATGTGATGAAAAATGTGGGTGCACCTACATGTTGTGCTGGTGCACCTTAAGTAAAAAGTTAGGCGCAAGCCTTGGCAATATATATCGTACATATCAATATTTTTCTATACCGTTCAGGCCAATCCCAAACAGAGCTATTCAAGTTATCTGGTGAAAATGACTTTAGTTCTCAATATACTGTAATATTGCAATGTATCGCAAACTCCCAAAAAATCCAATACTAATGCTGCTTTTCGTATTTAAAATGGCTTTACAAAATAAGTGATTGAAATTATTGTTCCATATATTGTATCCTTACTTGCACACAGTATGATTAAATACGAATTTTTACAAACTTTACTGGTTCATCTGTTTGACAGTGTCAAGCAAAGATGTTTTTACCGTTACATACAGGATAATGTGTGTATTGCCTCGTTGACACAAACAAACACTGAACAAAGATGGCAGCGACACTTGGCCCCTCAGGGTTACATGTGGCCCCTTCTTGGCCCATGTTTCAGAAAAATCCTAGAACAGCCACTGATGATTAAAGACCATTGGAGAGCACAGAGACCCTCAGCAAAGGCACCTTTGCGATTTTACATCAATTAAGTGAAAGTGAATGATTTTCAATGGCATATCAGACACTACACCATGGCGCAGTAGTGTGCCACGGCACAATGGTTGAAAAACAATGCAATGTTACAAGACATTGCGTGGGGATGCTTTGCTCCGCTGGTTGGCAAACTCACATTAGTCACTTGGTGGTGACTTTTTGCCACTCCCTGAAAATTTGGAGGCATTTTCAGGTCACTTCCTAATTATATTGGGACGCTTCCAGTTAATATTGGGTCAGAATTTTTTCATCGTATCACTGTGCTTGCAATGTTGGCTGGTATCATGATACTGTTAGTTTTCAAATCACATCATGTTGATTTCTGGTCACTTTTAATTGATTTTGGATGACTTTCTTGTTAATTTTGGTGCATTTCTGGGCCAATTTCTGTTGATCTCAGAATTCCTATTTATTTTGCGTCACTCGCTACTGATTTTAGGGCATTTCCAGGCACTTGATTTTGAGTCACTTCCTGATGATTTTGGGGAATTCCCGGGTCACTTCCTGTTGATTTTGCGGCATTTACAGGTCACTTCCTTTCGATCTCGAGTATCATACTGTTGATTTTGGAGCAATGATGGGTCACTTCCTGTTGATCTCAGGTCACTATCCGTAAATTTTGGGGCATTTCCAGGTCACTTTCTGTTGATATTGGGTCAGAAGAGTTTCATAATATTGCTGTTCTGGCAGTTTTGATCTGTGTAATGAAACTGTTAGCATTGTTGATGATTTTCATGGTACAGTATTTTATCATATGTAACAACCCATAAATTGCGTAGTTAAAAAAAACTGTAAAAATAAGAGAGCCAACTATTAACAGTTTCGAAGGCTTTGTCCTGTATCTTTATAATGTTGATATGATAGGATTAGCGAAATAAAATCCGAGAACAAACCTATCATTACTACTTTTATCGATTATGACTTGAAAGTACGTCAAAGTTAGTAAAATATTGATGGTTAATAATGGTTTTATTTTGCAATATTTCAAACCATTTCTCACATATGTATGCACATTCATGTCCTCTCTTCACCTTGCATGCATTTGAGTCCCCCCTTCCACTACCGCCTATGCAAACTTTGTGAAGTTTACACTCATGGGTGCACATAATGAGATCCTGAAGGCACCAATCTAATATGATGGATCGCCAACGCTCGACTGTTAAAACTCAAGACGAGCTTTTTGGGGAGGCGACCTTGACGGCTGCAGTGGTGCCTCTGGCGCCGCAGTGTTCCAGGAAAGGGGGGTGACCCACAGCACACAAGCGCTGTGGTTGTACACTGGTAACAATAATGTCTCGCCTGATGTTGCCAAATTGGCCATTGTACCGGTAAAATGTCAAGGAGGAAATTCAGGACGTGACTGAGACTTAATGTTTTAGTCAGGAATGGAACACTAAATGCATTTTATTCAATCTATATTTTAATTAAGAAACTGAGAAAAATGAGCCAACTCCATTTTCTCTTATTTTTATAAAATGTAAGAACATGAATAAATTACAAATCTTAATCAAGAGTTTATTCTAATTTTAACAAGAAAGTCGGCATTTTCCCAAATTCACCAGTGCAACAATGGGCCAACATCCAAGAAGTAAGCTTATAAAATTGCTAATACAGTACAATATAAGATGTGTTGTGTTAATTATTTTCTTAATGAAATATCAATAAATTTTGGATGTTTGGATTTAGACCATTATTGAAAAGGATATAATAGAATCTTTACTTTCATTTTACATGTGCGGCGAAACTGAAGTGCCAAACCTGTCAGTGCAGAAACATTCAAGTCAAAGACTATCAAATACATTACCAATATAGATCTGCACCTATAAAATGTATCTTTTAAAAAATAATAATAATAATAATTAATAAACAGATGATGGCGCTTGACTTAATTTAATTCCAGCGTGTTTCTTTTCTTTAAGGCAATATAGATTGTACAGAATGAAAAAAATCTATAACATTTAAGATGATGACAGTACATGCAACAGTGGGCCAACAACACTGAAAGTGAGGTGCAGCGGTTGCTTCTACAGTACAGTACAGTACAGTACAGTACAGTACAGTACAGTACAGTACAGTACAGTGTTAATAGATTTTAAATGTTTGGATTTAGACCACTATTACACTTTTTTTTTGGAGGCAATTTAAATTGTATCTAAATGACCTAATTTATGCAACCAAAGATGATGAAAGTGCATGCAACAATGGGCCAACAACCCAGAAAGTTAGGTAAAAAGATTGATACTTCAATACAGTACACTAAAGGGCTCATGTGTTTTTGACACCCAAAAATGGGGACAGAGAGCACTTTTATTGCAGGTGCAATACTGGTCCAACATTACAGAAACTTAGCCTCTGTCTTGATACTACAGAGCAATACAGTATACTGTAAGTAATGAACATCCTAATGAAATATTAAGACATTTTAGATGTTTTGATTCAGACCTACATTTTCTTTTGATTTAGTGTATTTTTATTTAATGTAACCTTTATTAAACAGAAATTACCTACTGTATATGAAACTAAAGATGATCAAATAATCCAGCCGGGATAAAATTGTTATTAGGGCAATAGCTTATCAAAATCAAAATATTCGGCAAAATGATAAAAATCTATGGAAAAACACAATTATACTTACAAAGGACAAAACTGAAGATGCCCACTGAAGTTCTATTAATTGATACAGTAATTTGTACCAGTTGTGCCCTTAAAAAGTACAAAAGTGGCCTTGGGGTCTAGTAATTAGCACTGATTGTACAGTGATGGTGTCTTACTTGTTCAGCTTGTTCACAATGTACAGTATTGGCCATGTTCCAAATCCATACCTCACACATTTAGCAAGGTCAATGAAGCAGTTGTATTCCTTAAATGGAAGAGCAGGGGGTTGCTGCATTAAGCAAGAATGCTAGTCAGATGAAAAGATTAAATGGCAAATGGAGAGTACATATATAGCACATTTAACTACATGGCTACCATGCCCAAAGCGCTTTACATTAGCACACAGTTACCCTTTCACACACACATTCAAACACCAATGGTGCTGCTGCTGCCATGCAAGGCGCTGCCAACCCATTAGGGACAAATTAGGGTTCGGTGCCTTGCCTAAGGGCACTTCGACAGTGGTCAAACGTAGCTGGAAATCGAACCCCCGACCCTTCAGTCCCAGAACAGCTTGAGCTACCAACTGCGCCACGGTCGCCGATAATAATGAAATATTTATTTTTTATTTTTATTTTTTTAATTAAATAAAAATTAATAAATATTTTACCTAATGTTTTTGTCACTTGTGAGAAGAGTTTTTTGATTATAATATATAATATTTTGAGTTTATTTCATTGGAATCAAAATACATTTTCATTTATTTATTTATATATTCTCATTCACTTACCCCGTAATTTTCGGACTATAAGCCGCTACTTTTTTCCTTCATTTTGAATCCTGTGGCTTATAGTCCAGTGCGGCTTATTTGTTGATTTATAGGGGTTAATAGGTAACACTTTATTTGACAACGGCCTCATAAGACCGTCATAAATATGACATGAAACTATCATGGGCATTACTGAATCCTTATGTCATTAAATGTCATCCGGCAAATTATGTCACTAACTCCATTTATGTCCATCTTGGATCTTTTACATCCGTTCAAAAGTGAGATAATCTGCCGGAAAACACTAATGCTCATGACAGTGTCGTATCTTAATAATGATTGTCTAATGACAGTCTTATGGTGCCACTGTCAAATAAAGTGTCACCAAATACTAGCAATTAATGAAACAACTGGAACAATAACTAAAGAAATATTTAGCACCGAACATAAGTTTTGATTGATGATAGGGCTAAAAACGTTTTTTTTTAGCACAGCATATCCATACCTATCTATATTTTTCAATCTATTTGCTTTCTATTCCTCTTGTGCTTTATCTCCATTGCTGATTTCAATTAATTATTATTAGTAGTAGTAGTAGTAGTATTTTTTATTTATTTTTAAATTTAAAAAAAAAAAAAATCTATTTGTGATTAAATGTGATTTTTATTTATAATTTTATTTACTGATTCGATTGTCTTTGTTTTACGTTCTATTGATTTAATGTGATTTTTATCATCTTAATGTGATGTAAAGCACTTTGAATTGTGTTGTGTTGAATTGTGCTATATAAATAAATTTGCCTTGCCTTGCCTAGATTGTTATATACATCTGTAGCGCTGCAGTGCATGCTAGGAGGCATGTTGGACAACAACAGTGTTGACAGCAGGTGGCAGCAGAGGTTGACTGTCTCCCCCAAGGAAGCAATGATGGCCAAATACAGCTTCCTGAACCAATGAAGGTTTGCCGTCAGTTGGTTCAAAGCTTAATGGTGGTTCATTTGGTCTTATGACATTCGTATGATGCCGCTGTCAAATAGAGTGTTACCAGTTAATATCTTTTGGTGTAAATATCCCATAATACAGTGAGGACAGCTGCGGCTTATAGTCCAGTCTGGCTTATCTATGAACAAATGCAGTTTTCGTGCCAAATTTGGTGGGTGGTGGCTTTTTTCTGGGGTAGAACTTTTACAGACATTTTAGCAAAATCTTTTTAGTCAAGTTTTCACCAATTTTCATTTATTTATTCTGTTTAACTTCTTTTGTTGTTTTTAAGTCAAACCTTTGGTGATAAAATGTTCTGATTCTACACTTATTTTAGGTTGACAATTATGAAAATTATTTTTGCAATTAGGAATATTCCTTTCATCAAATGGCTTAAAAACTTTGTCATTAGTCAATGTTTTTTTCCCTAGAAGAGCTTTAGCTCAAAACATTTGTTTAAATTTAATACAATTTCTAATTCTTTTTAACTTGTCAAGAACATTATTTTAGGAATTGCATTTCTATTCTGACATTTAAGTCTTGTACAAGGTACAAAATGTCACCTTGCAGTCCAATAATGAGTGTCGAATGTACATTGATTGACTTCTTACTCCGAATCAATACCTCACACTTTCGTCAAGGTCAATGAAAGATTGTTTCTCCCAACTAGAAGTGACATATATGTTTACTGCACTCAAGTGAGGGTGTTTCTCACACGTGAGATAAAAAATCCTAAACAATCATTCGTCGTTTAAAATGAATTTAGCTAGCGTGAGAAGAATGGACAGATGTGTGCAGCTGCAGGTACACTGTCAGGTATTGGTGGGGGGGGCACAATGCAGTCTAATCCCCAAGGTGACGTCGGATTGGACCACTGTAGCCATGTGTGTGGCTGTGCGCGCTTACTCTGCGGGAAGGACAAAAAAGTGAGCGGAGGGGTGAGCTTTCCTTCACACCACGTCAGGCGCTAAATCTCCTATCAGGGAGCTGACGGGAGGAGGAGGGGAGAGGAATCCAGGTGACCCTTCGTCCCACAGTCCCTCCTTCAGCATTTAAAACCCTCCGAGTGGGTGCGCGTTGATTTGTATTTGTGCGCATGTGACATCTCTCCTTTCCTATCAGGTGTTCAATTACCCACTAGGAGCTTTGATAGTGGGAGCGCGGGTGAGTAATCCTTTAAGATTGTTTGGATTTGTTTGTGTGCTGCTGAAGGTGATGGTGTCATTGGAAAATGGCAAAGTTTTGGGCTCGTTTTTTTGCTGATGTGGCACAATCAGGATAAGTCTCACTGATGAATGTTTGGGATTGTGATGCAATGCAAAAATGGGAACGCAGACCAAAAGTCTTCATGGGGAAAAGAACAATAGAGTGATCTGGAAAGGGTTATTTGAGGCAAAAGGACTCTTGTTGTAACAATCCAGTTGCCTCGATTCAACCATTGTACTGTAGACGACCATGACTTCAATGACCTCTATTAGCTCGATAAAGTATGAGCAATGTCGGTTTTACATATGTCCTAAAAAGTAATGAAAATGTTAATTCATTTTTAATAAATTATTAAGTTGAGAAATGTATTGACTTAGACCATTAACACACAAAACGTTTGAAATAGATATGTACTAAGAAAGAATCTTTCTGAATATGAATCTTATAAAAATACATCTTTTTATCATCTTGCTAAAATATCAATCAATCAATTTGACACATTAATGGACTATTGCACAAAATCTTTAGAAATAGAAACGTACTAAGAAAGAATAAGTAAATGTTTAGTGTTATTTTAATGAAATACTAATCAATTTGACAAAGATGTGGACTAAGACTAGTATTAAGTTGATTTTTTTTTCCTAAAAAAAATTTTTTTTTTAATAATATTGGTTATCATTTTAGTTTACACTCTCCCTGATTCTTTACAGCAACACTTGGCAAACTTCCAAAAAAGTGAGATTTGGAGATTGTATTCTAAACAGTTGAAGTCTGAAAAGATTAGAAAGATAAAATAAGTGAATGTTTTTTTTTCTCATCTTTTTTTTCTAAATTTTATATCATCAATTTTTATAGCTATTATACAGTATAATGTTTTTGTTTAGTTTTTTTTAATCTAGTTCTAGTTAAATGTTTGAATTTATATCCATTCATTTTTTAATTCATATTTTTATTTGCCTTAACACGTATGCAAACATGTGGTGATGAAATACTGTTGGGATGCAAATTTACAAGAAACTAAATTAAGTGCAGTCTAGTTAGTTTATGTATTGTTGTATTACAGTACATATCCTGTACAATAAATGACAATGTAAACATGTAGGTATTGCTGTATTAGCCAAGAGGAAAAAAGGGGGGGGAAATTGCCAAAAAAATGTTTTAATTAAAAGAGATGTACTGTATATCAAAACCAAAGAATAACTTGGATCAAAATGGCATACTCTTTAGTCAAGGTTAAATTTTGCAATGGATATCAATAGATTACTCGTGCATGTGCACCTAATGAAGTAGCTGCAATGTTCTATGCAGTAATCGTGGAACACCTTATCAGCACACACTCACATTCATTCAGTGTAAGCAATTTCCCAAGCAAACCTGCAGAGGTATCACTTCCGTCATGATCTTGAGTGGGAACACTGGGGGGTATCAGATGGCGAGTTGTGTGCTGATCCTAACAAAAACGGACAAAAAAAAGCATTTAACCCAGCAGGGTTGCTTTTTGCTCTTCCATTCGTTCAGGTTACGGAAAGGACTGAACCTGCCTGGATGTCAGCCAGCAGGTCTGTGGTCCACGTGGGACCTCCTTCTGCATTCTTGACGGCGGAGGAGACGGGCAGCCATGGAGGTTTGCACAGATATAGAGTGAATGAGAAGCGAGCTCTGAAACAAAAGAAAAAACAGATCAGTTGTATTTCCATCTAGGTTCCTCTGGTTAACTTCGAGAACGTGGACGATGTGGGCATCAACCTGGGCGACCCGAGCGACTCCGGCTACCCGACCTCACCTACATCGGAGGCTCCGGATCCAGAGCCATCGCCCCGCCGCCTGGCATCACCCCGTCCGTCCCCGCGCCCGTCCCCTCGCTGGGTCCGACGTGAGGGTCCGTCTCCTTCCACAGCCTCCAAAGCCACTTCCAGTAGCTGTAGTCTGATCTCTAATCTGAAGCTCCTAGTGAGTGGCGAGTCGGGTTCCGACGGCGTCTTCAGCAGGATGCCACGGGACTGCTATGACAACGAGGACTTGTTCGAGAAGACTGGAGTGGAGGACCGGGACCAGAAAGTTGTAATCAACGTTTCAGGCTTGATGTTCGAGACCCAGCTGAGCACCCTCAACCGGTTCCCAGAAACATTACTGGGTGACCCTGCCAAACGAATGCGCCACTTCGACCCCATGAAGAATGAGTATTTCTTTGACCGTAACCGCCCTTCATTTGACGGAGTCCTGTACTTCTACCAGTCTGGGGGGAGGGTTCGCAGGCCAGCTAATGTCCCATTAGATGTCTTTGCCAGTGAAATCGTCTTCTATCAGCTGGGTCACGAGGCTATGGAGCAATTTCGTGAGGATGAAGGTTTCATCAAAGAGCCTGAGGTCCTGTTGCCCACCAATGAGCTCCAAAGACAGTTCTGGCTTCTGTTCGAGTACCCTGAGAGCTCCAGTGCAGCCAAATCCGTTGCGCTAGTCTCAGTGTTTGTCATCGTCATCTCCATCTTTATCTTTTGTCTGGAGACTCTACCGGAGTTCAGGGAGGATGGTGACTTCACTCCCGGTGCTGATGAAGTTATTAATGGCACCGGGGACAGTTCAAGTCCGCACCACGGCGCCAAAGACCACCTCGACTACCTCACAGACCCTTTCTTCATCATTGAAACGATTTGCATTATTTGGTTCTGCTTCGAAGCCGGTGTCCGCTTTGCGGTGTGTCCCAGCAAGAGCGACTTCTTCAACAACATTATGAATATCATCGACATTGTGTCCATCATCCCCTACTTCATCACGCTGGGCACAGAGCTGGCGACCTCTCCTGGCGACGACACCAACTCCAGCCAGAACATGTCGCTGGCCATCTTAAGGATCATCCGTCTAGTAAGGGTATTCCGCATCTTTAAGCTGTCACGCCACTCCAAGGGGCTCCAGATCCTGGGCCAGACCCTCAAGGCCAGCATGCGAGAGCTGGGCCTGCTCATCTTTTTCCTCTTCATCGGGGTCATCCTCTTCTCCAGCGCCATCTTTTTTGCCGAAGTCGACGAGCCCCACACACAGTTCGTCAGCATCCCTGACGGATTCTGGTGGGCAGTTGTTACCATGACCACGGTGGGTTACGGAGACATGTGCCCCATCACCATGGGCGGCAAGATGGTGGGCACCCTGTGCGCTATCGCAGGAGTGCTTACCATCGCGCTGCCCGTTCCCGTCATCGTGTCCAACTTCAACTACTTCTACCACCGTGAGACGGAGCAAGAGGAAAAGCAAATGATTGATGCCGCAACCGAGGCACAGAAGAGCTCGCTGGCCGACAAATATGGCAGCTCGGCGTCAATCGACAAAAGCGCCTGGAACCTCGAGAAAAATGGCTTCCGCTCTTAGAGCCGCATTTTCTTCTGCCGTTTTGACGGTATTAAGCCTTTACACAAGTTGTTTTCTTTAAAATATAGAAATATAGAAAACCTGGCACAAGAAGAACCATTTTAACAAGTGCAATTTCCATACATTGAGAGTCCATACTGTAGTATAATATTTGTGTCTCTCCAGATTTGGAGGACAATTGAGGTTGACCTTTTTTTTCTTGCTATTATTTAGCCTACCTGGGCTCAAAAGGTCACTCACTTTGCTCTTCTTTTTGAGGATGAATCCGAACAAAATGTAGTAGGTATCTAGGAATGTTTTCACATTGATCCTTTTAACACATTTTTTTTTTGTTTTTTTTTTTTGATTGCGGAATTAATAGAAATAACGTTGCATGGATTACAAAACGTTATCTCGATTGGGTTCATCAGGTGGTCTATCATATCATTCAAACTTGTTTTCCGAAGAAGAACAGGTATCGGTAATCATCCATCACATCATTTGTTTTGTTCAGCTCAATAAGCAGTACACATGGTATGATATTTGATTGGTCATATATATATAACCTTGTTACAGATACTTATGCATAGTCTAACAGTATATCTACTTGACAGCACTAATATACAATATATACAGAACAAGTACCTGTATATAAATGTATCTACAGTATCTGGATAAAGCTATTCTATATGATTACATTGAGAAAGTTTAAGTGTCTTTGAACAATTAGTGGGCTGAGGAAATACTGCAGTTTATTTCTGCTGAGCCATTTACTGTTGCTCAGTTTTTTTGTCTTCCACTGGATGGCTTTAAGAACAGGGTATGAAATACAGCATATTCATGCAAGTACATAAATAAAATGTTTTAATAATTAAAAAGAAGGCAGTGACCAAATCAGAGCAAAAAGCATGCATATATTACTGCACATTTGATATTTAAATTGATCATGTAAAGGGAGGAAAAGGAAATTTTTTTTAAAAATCACTTTTACTACAACTGTAGTTAATTTTTGTCTCAGGACAAGTGTCATTTACACAAAAGGCATGTTTCTCTATTTTGTGCATGCATTATTCGAAAAAAATATATTTATCATGGCATTATTTTCAGTATTAAGGGTGTACCTAATTAACTCATTGGCTATCACTGACAGCAGTGATCATGTTTCAATGCAATTGACGGCGATAGACGTCCAATCCAATTTGACTAGGTGGCTGACAGCGATCGAATGGCCAACTAGGGTTGGGCATCGAGCACCGATGGGATTCGGAACTAACACTCTGGTTCTCCAGGAACCGTCCGAATTTTTTAATCGATTCCAAGTTTCGATGCCCTGACCACTGGCCGAAAAAAATAGCTGCCGAACAACATGAAGAAGAAGCCACATGAAGACTAGCTCTGTTATGAGCAAATCATATGAAGTGGCTAATTTAGCTTAGCACAAAAACGTGTTGCTTCGCTTCACATAAATGGCAACAAAGTAACAGAATAAACACACTGAAATGATATCAGACCCTCTATTAAAACATGCAAACTTAGAGATTTTGTTTTATCAAGGGTTCGCAACGATGTGTAGTGCAGAGGAGGTGTGTAGCGTCTGTACACCTCAAGGATTCTTTTCCAACTAATGTTGCTTCCAGTAAGTCACCACTAGGGGAAGCCAAGCGCACATAGCAAAACCAAACAAAACTGTAGAGTCTGGAGTTACCATAGTGACATCTTGTGGACGGATGAACAATACATCAGTTTAGAAAGAAATCAAACTTAAAAAGTAGTCAACTTAAGTTTAAAGGACAAAACACTCCCTACCTGACATCTGCAAGAGGTCAGCCCTTAACTAATTTGTAGAAATACCACCTAAAACAAACGATGCAATACTGTAAATGCCTGCAGCATAAGACACTCTAAAACATAGGCAAAATAACATGTGTAAATGTTTTCTTGTGGAAAGAAAGTTTATCATATTTAAGTTGGAAGACTAAATATTTATATACATGTTTTTAAAAAAGCCCTGTGAGAAATTCATAGCAAAGTTAATTGAAAGTTCATATAATTTAAAAATAATCGAGAAGTTAGGATATTAATAGAAACTATGCATTTTTTCTACCCTGCTTATTAAAACGCGTTTGGAACCGAAATCGAAACGTGGAAACGGAACCAGAACCTGTCAAATTCAAACGATGCCCAACCCTACCACCAACCCTTCCAGTCAAAATTGAATGGCTGTCTATTGCCGATACATGACATAAAATATAGTT